>NC_089586.1:8088170-8166382 GCF_019320115.1 Miscanthus floridulus
ATACCCGAAGACTTTTCCGCATGGGTGTTGACGTGATGGAAAGCCCCACTGAGCGATGGACCCCGGATACGTCTGGTCCCATTGGCCGCGACAGGGGTTCTCTAGGGGTGCGTGTGGGCGGAAGGAGCGGGCAATTTCCGAAACTAATAAGCATACGTTTACAGATTCTTAGATAGGCTTTTTCTCGGCCGGACGAGCCGGTTAGTGCTAGTTACTGTTGGTCCTGAGCTTCGCCTACACTTCGTCAGATTACGTCCCATTCCGGTCCATGGATTGTCGGCGCTTCTGCGCTGCAGGTCTGACACCTCGTTCCCGGCCAACCAATCACACGAAATTCACATCCCATCCATGGACAGGACAAATGGGACGGAACGAATCAAAATAATCTCAAAAATTTTCACCCCAAACTATCACATCGAATCTTTCGGCACATGCATGGAGTATTAAATATAGACGAAAAAAACTAATTGCACAGTTTGATTGAAAATCGCGAGACGAATGTTTTAAAACTAATTAGCCCATTATTAGCCATAAATGCTACAGTAACTAACATGCGCTAATGATGGATTAATTAGGCTTAATAAATTCGTCTCGCAGTTTCCAGGCGAGCTATGTAATTAGTTTTTTTATTAGTATCCGAAAACTACTTCCGACATCCCCGAAACATCCGATGTGACATCCAAAACTTTTCATTTCGCGAACTAAACAGGCCCTAAGATATTATCTACATTTAGATCTCCAATTAGATTTATTAAAAATTATATTTAATGATTAATTTAATAATATTTATTACATATCATAAACATTAATATTGTTTATACATATTTTTTTAAATTAAGAAAATATTTGACTTCTTGGAAAGCGATATTTATATTCTTTTTCACTGAGAAAGTACTAGTTATAGATCGTGCGTACCAACACGTTTGGATTACGTCACCGCATGCTCTTGTAGTTATCCGAAACTAGTATATGAAAGGTCTTTGTTTGGTTTTGGTAATTGAGTGACAATTTTAGGTGGACTAATTGTGTTTATGTGAGATACACAGATGATTAGTTCACAAGTATATGTGTGTGAGCAACATACGCCATGGAGGTGGAAATGTCTCGGAGATGTTGCAAAGCTCACACATGTGATGATGAAGGAGCTCATTGCACATGAGACGTGACATTGAGTCATGTGATCAAGGTGGAGAAGATCAAGACATGACTTGGCTTGATGGACCGGTTGCAAGCGTGAAGGGTAAGTTGGAGGCTGTGAAGCGATGGACCGCGTGGCGGTGAAGCTTGAGCAAGATTTGACGCCAATGGACGAAGGCAACGGTGAAAAGCAAGTGAAGTCATGATCGATGAACCAATACGGTCACACGATGATATGAAGTGGATCATATCATTGTTGATCATGTTGGTGCATGTGTTGCATCAACAATGGGTGAGATAGAATGGAACACGTAAGGCAAAGATATAACCTAGGGCATTTTAATTCATCGGTCATAGGTGTGTAGAGAAGTTTATGACCGGGTTTAAGATAGATGGTCGTACTATCAAGATAGGTAAACTTGTTTGCATATCGGTCATCTAGTGTCACTCGAATAATCTAACTTTGCATCGTTGGTAGAATCGAGTGGCGTGGCAAGTAGAGTGGCTAATCCTTTGAAAATGATTGTGAAAAAGCTAACACACTTGCGCAAGGTGGTGTACATTTGGTGGTGTTGGCACATTTACAAAGGAGAAGAGGTTGGAGTTGATGAGGATCAACTCGGTGAAGAAACGGAGGCGAAAGGAGGTCACTGTGAGAAACACCTTTGGAGTGCAAGGGAGAGCAAGAGCCTAGTGGAGTGATTGAGATTTGATAATCCAAGATTAAGGACCTCATTAGTGCATAGGGAGTAGTAAGTGTGCATCCACCATACTCATTAGGCTTGTCTTGGTCAAGTGAGAGTTTGTGCTTGTTACTCTTGATGATCGTCATCACTTAGACGGCTTGGTGGTGATTGTGAGCTTAGTGATCATCCGGCAGAGCTTGTGGATGACCCAAGTTATTTTATGAGCGGTTGTGGGCGATTCACCGCGACGGAGTGTCAAAGAATCTGCCCGTAGAGAGCACTTGATCCTTACGCGGATCAAGGGGGAGCTACACCCTTGCGCGTGTGCTCCAATGAGAACTAGTGGGGAGTGACGACTCTTCGATACCTCGAAAAAAACATCGCTGTGTTCATTTTTCTCTTTTTGTTTTGAGCATTTACATTTGAGCAATTTATTTCATATCTTTACATTCCTAAAATTGCCATGCTAGAGTAGGATTGAAACCTAGGGTGCAAAACATTTGTACGGGAGAACAATAGAAACACATTCTAGACACAAGGGGTGAAATAGGCTAAGTGTAGGGCTTAATTATTGCAAAAAATTAGAATTAGCCCAACTCACTCCCCTCTTGGGCATCTTGATCCTTTCATCGCCCACAACACCATAGGAACCAGACTAACAGCAGGATTGCGATGGATGCTAGACCGCCTTCCAGCCAATCATGCTGCCCATATGTAAGGTTGAACATAAGGGCGGAGCCAGGGGGCATGCCCCCCACCCACGTAGCACTTTCTCGCCCAAAACTTGACCATCCGCAACGAGCTCTGCGGTCAGCGCCGTCAGCTGGGTGGCGTGGAACAGGGATTACGTTGTCAAAGAAACCGTGGACACGTCAAGTATATGGAGTTCAACAACAGACGGCCTGCCACATACACCACCCACCGTGTCAACTGGAAGGGCATCCAAATCCTCCACGCCGCTGGAGCTTGTCACGGGGCGGCGGCCGAGTGGACATGGCGCGGCCCGTGGGCGGAGGCCGGGACGTGACGTCGTGGGCGGTAAGGATGCGGCGCGAGGCCAGGGGCGACGAGGTGATCGACGCCAGCGTCGGCGTCGGCGAGAGGAGGCACCGGGAGGAGGCGGCGAGGGTGCTGGACGTGGCGTGCGCCTGCGTCAGCGACAACCCCAAGTCGCGGCCCACGGCGCAGCAGGTGGTGGAGTGGCTCGACGCCATCGCCGCCTCTGCCTCGCCGGTGCCGCGGACGACTGACACAGAGCACGTCGTGAATAGTTGTAACTGGAGATGAATGGAAAATGTAAAATGAAAATTGGAGATGTGCACTTGTAAAACTAAAGTTTTGGAGTAGTACATTGATCAATTAACCGTATATATAATCATACATACACAGAGTAACTGCTGACACTGTAACAAATCAGAACATATTCTGCGTCTCCGGTCCTTTGGTTGAAAGAAATTGTTACTGTATGATCATTCATTCGCCATACAGTAAACATAAATATTTATTACTGACAGTGTGATCATTCATAGAATCACGGAGCTTGGTGCAAATATAAATACTAGAGTATATGTCAATTTGTTACTCCAACAAGAAGCTATTTTTGGTGCCTGGGTGAAAAATAACCTAAGGAAGAAGAGAAGCCGTCGTAGACACTCTACCACCTCTGTCTCCACTGTAACAGTAGCGGATCAAGAGCGGCTCGAAGCTACGCCAAATGACCCCTAAACTAGACTACACGGATTAACAAACATTGCCTCTCAGTTCCACGCTTTGTGGCCTACATTTGTGAAGGAATTATCAATAAGGAATCAAAAGAGTTATACAAGAAAGATTTCAAATTACCAAAGCTATGTTTTTATCACGAACAAAAAAAAATGTCCTCGGGGACATATGCCCCCATATGCACCTAAATTGGATGCACATGAGGGCATATGAGGAGAGAGCGTCCGGCTGCCAGCTTGCTGCTCAGGAGTGAGGTTAGCGGGCGACGACTCAATTGTTTATGACCGGTGACTTTTATATACTAATAAAACGTACTTTTGTAATCCGTCTTCTTTGTAGCGGTCGCGGAATCTACAACGAACAGTGGCACAACGCACACACAACGGTTGGGTGCACTGACGCTGCCACTAACAGACTAGGATAGGTGAAAAAATATGCTACAGTGAAAAGTGTTTAAAGCAGTACATAACACAGTGCATAAACAAATCGTGCGACAATTGCCCTACTTGACCATTATATGCGCATCTTACCGATCGACCCTCTAAATGACACCACAAGTGAACCGTCCCAGGAATTGAGATGAGGGCCTAAGCTATTCACTTTGACGGCGGCGGCGAGTCTGGGACGGCTCGCCGTCGCCACATACCTCTTCAGTACAGGCGATGCCCCCCATCCTCCTATCTACCGATATAGCCGTTGACAAGCAAAAGAAGCGGCACTCATAAGGTGTATGATGTGGTGTTCATCCCTAATTAACAATAGTGCAGAGAAGATGCAATTTGCATCTTCGCTAGACTGACGATAGACAAGACTAGCAGCAAATGCATTTTATTGTTTTCACCGAACGAGGGAAGGAAGAAGAAGGTGTGTAGTGTGTCAGTCTAAAGTTATCTACTCCCTCCATCTAGAAAAAATACAATTCTCGTATTTTGAGAAACCAAATGTTTCTATCAAATTTATATGAAAAATACTAACATTTATGAAACAAAATAAATATTATAGATTAATTATGAAATATACTTTCACAATAAAAAGATTTGGAGACATAAATATGAATACTATTTACTGTAAACTTGATCAAACTTAAACTACTTGATACCATAGTTGCATTCTTTTATGATTGGAGGGAGTACTATATTACTATGGAATAAAAAAGTATGTGTGAATGGCTTTTTTTTCTTCAAAAAAAACTGAAACAATACAACAATACAAGCAAATCACAAATCCTAACAGCGAGGGCTATAGTTCGATGACAGAAGATATGGTGCATGCAGTTCTAGATGACGATCTACGACGCACTTTGATCCGGTGTTGCCGAAGCAGCGATGGGTGCCCCACGACCGGATGTAGCCACACAGTTGCCGCAGAAGGGCTTGCTTAGCTCAGGGCGTCGGGAGATGCTCACATTTATGGTCACCCACAGCACCATAGGAACCAGACTAACAGCAGAATTGCGATGGATGCTAGACCGCCTTCCAGCCAATCATGCTGCCTGTATGTCCCCCCACCCACCCACCCACCCACGCAGCACTTTCTCGCCCAAAACTTGACCATCCGCAACGAGCTCCGCGGTCAGCGCCGTCAGCTAGGTGGCGTGGAACAGGGAGCACGTTGTCAAGGAGACCGTGGACAACGTCAAGTATATGGAGTTCAACAACAGACGGCCCAGCACAGACACCACCCACTGTGTCAACTGGAAGGGCATCCAAATCCTCCACGCCGCCACCTAGGTAGCCAAGTACACCGCCGTCGATAACTTCATTGTGCCTTGGGTATTCTACTGGTGCTTTAGTGTTCCAAGAGTTGCTCTTGAGGTCACTTGCTGTGGTCAACTAAGGCTCTTATAGTATTTAACAGGGGAGCTATTGGTGGTCGTTTTTTGTTTTGTTTTGTGTGTTGCATTTTTGTGTGTGTGGTCATTCCACGAGGTAGTTGCAGGTGATGGTAGTGAGTTAGGGCATGCATGGTTTTGGGCAAACTTGTTCTGGTCTCACCTGGCACAAGCCACGTGTCAGGCCCGGAGAGCCAATTTGGCCTAGGATTTTATTATACGGCTACCGTATAAAATTATTCATATGGAATCCTATAAAAAAACATTTATTTATGAATTTGGTAAATGATTGTAAAAGTTACAATTTAATTCACTATGCAGGCGCTAGATAATATAATATGTCTTGAACTTACCAAATTACAATATAAATAGTTTAAATCCAATACTGGTAGTTTAAAATATAGATATAAAAGAGACTTACAGTAATACTCATACGACTTGTTTTGGTGAACCATGAAAAACAATATCTAACCTAAATATCATCTGAACAATGTCTCTGATACATAGATAATTATTGATAAGTAATTATGCAACCAAGCTTTTTTTAGAAAAAAAAATAGATGATTCAGCGGCTCCGCGACAATTACAACCTGATAGCCTCTGTGTGACTGTGCCTTGGCCCGTCGGCCGCTCGCATCACGCCGTCGTCGGGCCGTCCAGTAGTCCCGTGCCGCGTGCGTGAGATTGATTTGCGCAAATCGATTGACCACTAGAAAAAGGAGCGTGCCTTTGGCGCGTTAGCCCTGTGCTTTTTCTTGGATTGTGAGATGATGAGTAAGATGTCACAGCAAAACGAGGTGCTTCGTCTTTGTAAATTCCTCTGAGAAATCTCTTTTGTTCATTACATATATCATGATATAATGAAAGTTGGCTGCTATTAGAGTTGATCTGAACCATCCTTCCCTTGCATCTTTTATGTTTTTGGTGTACCAAAAAAAAGGATATGGCTGATTCCTGGGCCGTCGAATCGAGCACCAAGATTTGGCCCGCTAAAAGCTTTGGTAGGGCATAGCTGGGGCCTAGAACAACTCACAGGCACCCACGATTTTTGACGCGGGCCAAGCTTTGGCAGGGCAGTGTTCAAATTAAACGCACCCATAACTAATTTTTCTGTGGGGATCAAGTCCCGTTGCTAATCTCTAGTTGCCAGTGCCGAACAATCGTTGCATCCAAATGCACCGGGAATTGGAATATAATGCAAAAAGCGCAGGTTATATGCACATTTTTAGTTTACGCTGAGTTATCATGCATGCGGACCACAAAACAATATATGTTTCGTTCTCAAATATCTGGTAGCCTAGTACATTATATATATCATCAAAAGCACACCATAGACAGGTGTGTGTGTGTGTATATATATATATATGAAACAAAAAGAGGTACATACACGGTACGCCACCATAACAAAAACTAGTACCAATAGCAGCAGTAAGCAGTACTTCCTGCATTCCAAATTATAAGACGATGTTCAAGATACATTGTCTTTTGGGTCTATTTTTTTAAACGGACTGGACAGAAGAGTTGCCGATTATATTGTATTTTATTAATAAAGAAAGAGACTCAAATCGGACAAACAACGATCCACAAAGGAGGTTACAAAATAAAACAACACTGACTACAATAGTTTGAACAACTCTGCCAACAGCAAACAACACGTATCACCAACACAACCACAACAACTGAAAAGAAGATAACGTCTAATAATAAAGAAAACCCAAAAAAAGAAACCTTCTTTGGGGATCTACCCTTCTGTACTAATAACGGTGAGTTCGATTTTATTTTCGCCGTTGTGGATGTTCACGTTGGTGGCGTTGACCGTGATGTCAGTCGTCCTGTTGAAGCAGCTGCATGTCCTGTACGCCCCGTAACCACCACCAAGAATCGCTATCAGGCTTCCTATCACACCAAAGATCCACTTGAGAAGGCTCTTAGTAGATGTGGATGTGGGGGCTCTGCTGTGGGTGCCGTCGGCGTCGCAGAGGCTGGGCCGCACAACCATGTAGACACCGTCTGTTGCGAGCAGGAGGGCATTCTTGTCTGCATCTTCGGCAAAGGAGGTAACGCTGCCGCCAGCAAAGTCGCCGCCGCGGCAGCGAGATGTAGCGGTAGCAGGTGCGGCGCACGTGACCCGGAGGTTCCGAGTGGTGGTGTAGTTGCTCGCCGGCGATGCCACCGTCCACCAGAATTCTGAGCCTTCCATGTAGATATAGCTGTATATAGAGAGAGTACAAACATGCCGATGCCGCACACAGGTAAGAAAAGACCGAGGATGCATGATGAATGAACCGGTGCTCTGTTCGACTGATACATAAGCCGGCTGAAGCTATTTTGTTGTGAGAGAAAAATACTGTAGATTCTAGCTGATAAGCCGACAGGGACAATACCTTCCGGTGAGAGTGTTGTCCGCGTAACCTCGGTAAAGCAGGCCGCCTACTAGGGATGGCGGCGTTCCTGGCGTGGGCCGTTGGTGGGCCACGATGAGCGAGGCACTTGGCGGCGTGGCAGAGGGGGATGGGCCGTCTGACGTGAGGTATACAACCTCTTGCTCTTCCTGCACGTTATGAGTTCCGTTGGTAAATGCATTGGACTCACTACAAGGCCCACAACACTGGAAACAACACTTGCAGCAGCAGCGAAAAAAAGCCAGAATAACCTTAACGATTGCGCAGTAGAGGTCGTGGGGCTTGTCGGCATCGAACGCGCATCGCCTTGGGACGCCTAAGAGCGATGCGTATACTTGGACCTCCATGGAACGGATTCCTGACGCAAATTATGTTAAGATTTGAAGGTGATTGGTTTTTTGCGATGAGACGATGAGAAATGAAAAAGCAAACAAGTAAAATCGTACATACCCGACGGCATGCCTCCAACGCGAAAGCGCAAGATTTTTGCTTGCAGCTGTCCATCGCTCTGGGCCGGGCCAGTGACGAGGTAAAGGAAAGAGTCAGCGTTGGTGGGCCGAAATAGGATCTGGCCACCGTAGTAGTCGAGGAGAAAGCCTACTGATGAGGAGCGGGGCTCCGCCAAGGCCATCGAGAACACCCTCGTAGTCCTAGCCTGGGCCGGGTTCCTGTTGGCCTATAATAACGAAGGGTAGAAATCAGAGGATGTACACGTACGAGCTGCTGAAAAAGTGAAAACAGACGATGTATGTACTGAAACTGACCTCGTGCCCGCTCCAGGATGCTGTCGGCAGTTGGTCGACGACGAGGAAGGCGCCGCCGTCGTCTGCGGCAACGGTCGTGTAGTAGGAGACGAACAATCTGCCGCTGGAATGGACAGCGACCCCAGCGAGGCCCCGGCCGCGCGCGGCGGCGTCCCGGCTGACGCGGGTGCCGAGGTCGACCACCGGCTTGTCGCCCACGCGGAGGACGGAGCCGCCGGTGGGGTCCACCACGTCCACCGTAGCCAACCATATCTGCCCGTTTCTTCGCCAACAGAGGAGTCGGCCAGATCCGTCATGAAGCGGCACCACACCATCGTACGCCCGCGTGGAAGCCTTGTGCACGCACAGCGTGCTGCTGCCGCCGCCGCCGTCAGTGCTGCCTAGGTCGTCGTCGTGACGGGTAGTGGAAATGGACGACGGCGGGGCCGCGGCGCCGGCGCAACGGAGAGGAAGCGCGGAGGGCGGGTCGTCGTCGGCAGACACGCACACCTGCGCGAGACGAACAGCAGAGGCGTATTATGAGCTTCCAGAGGATTTGGGCGAGACTCCAAGTGGAATGATTGCTGGGCTGTTGGGCCAACAAATTACATAGGTATCTTTGGGCTACTTGGGCCATGGCCCTAGGCCTGAGCCCTCCCTTGATTATCAGAAGGAAATCCGCACGCCACCGGCCCACCAGCGGCGGCGGCCACTGCACGAGTAACGAGAGTCCACATGCTGCTTGTTTAATTTGAGGCAACATGGATAATCCACTACCTGTACCCATTTGTATTTGCATAAATAAAAAAACACCCGGGTAACGGTACCCGCCAGTCCCCGGCGGCGACGCGCAGCAGCAAGAGTGCAAGCAAGACAGAAAGGAGAGGTGGAACAATGACGGACTTACCCCACAGATGTAGGCCTTCAGCTCGTATCTGCAGGCAGCGTCCTCGTAACCGTGGGCTTTCACCTCGGCGAGGAATGCCTCCCGCAGCTTCAGGTCGTCTTCGGTACTGCAGCAGGAAGACCCACAGAAGGGCGTCGTTGTTCCTACAACAAATTAATTAAAGCACATACAAAGATTGTTCAGCAGCAGTAAACGGCGGATCGGATTGATATGCAAAGATGATAGATGATGCATGTTATGTTAATTACCTGCACACGAAGCAGCAGGAGGAGGTGAACACGACGCATCAAGAGACAAGCAGGCGAGGGAGAGGAAGAGGACGATCCGCATCATCATCATCATGGAATCGGCGATGCAGTACCCAGTAGCTTGTAACAGAGTGGAAGGCTGGAAGCAGTAGCTTCGAGCGGTGCTGTCAAAGCTTCGAGCCCACCGGCTTATATAGCTCTTCGATACTACTCCCTCCACCAATCTGCAACCCGTTTGTAGATTATAAATTAGAATAGTATTTTTCTCTTATATTAAATAAACCAACAGTAAATAATTAACAATCGTTTAGGACGAAACGAACACAACACGATGCTAACGCTGAAAGCGAACTTGCGGCATGACGGCAGGAACTTGCGGCAAGAAGTATCGTTCCGGATGCGGCAGGAACTTGCGGCAACAAGTAGGCGTTGACGTGATGGAAAGCCCCACTGAGCGATGGACCCCGGATACGGCTGGTCCCATTGTCTGCGACAGGGGTTCTCGAGGGGTGCGTGTGGGCGGAAGGAGCGGGCAATTTAATGTTGGTCCGAAAGTGACCCGCGTAGACTGCACTGTAGGTCTGACATCTCGTTCCCCAAAAATGACACAGGAGAATGAAAGTGACCTCAAAAATGACACAGGAGAACGGCGAAACGCGTGTACAAATTCCCAAAAAATGCACAGTAGCCATCGAATCTTATAATACATATACGAAGCATTAAATATAGATAAAAAAAATTAATTATACAGTTGCAATGACACGCGGTTGCAATGACACAGGAGAACGGTGAAAGTGACCCGCGTAGACTGCACTGCAGGTTTGACACCTCGTTCCCGGACAACCGATCAGTGGCGAAGGCAGAAGAAAACTGACGGGATGTGACTAGGTCCAGTTTGGTTCCAGAAAATTTTACAAAATTTTTAAGATTCTTCGTCACATCGAATCTTTGGACATATAGATAAAAAATAAAACTAATTACATATTTTAGCCATAATTTACGAGACGAATCTTTTAAGCCTAATTAGTTCATAATTGGACACTAATTATCAAATAAAAACGAAAAGTGTTATAGTAGCATTTTGCAAAAAATTTCGCCATCTAAACACAGCCTAAAAAAACCGAGTGATTAAGAAATCTATTTTGGACTTTGTTTAGTTGGCGATTTTTTTTAGGAAATGGTACTGTAGCACTTTCGTTGTTATTTGGCAATTAGTGTCCAATCATAGTCTAATTAGGCTTAAAAGATTTGTCTCGTGAATTTCGTCTAAACTGTGTAATTAGTTTTATTTTTTATTTATATTAAATACTTCATGCATGCGTCTAAAGATTCGATGTGACGGGGAATCTTGAAAAAATTTGCAAAATTTTGGAAACTAAACAGGCACTTGCATTGTTGAAACGAAGAACCATGGTCACATCCGACACCGTATCCGTATCCGAATATTCAAATCGTATATTTATGATGTCGATATTAAATCATATCCTATCCGACATGGTTGACACTAGGGATGAAAACGGTACGGATATTTTCCGACCATATTTGAAACCGAATCCGTTTAGAGGGGCTGAGATCTGTCCGTATCCGAGTCCGGATATCCAACATCCGATACCGTATCCGTATTCGAATACTCAAATCGCATATTTATGATGTCGATATCCAATCGTATCCTATCCGACATAGTTGACACTATCCGTATTCGAATCCGAATCCGGACAAAAATATGAAAACAAATGTAATATCGGTGATATCCGTCTGTATCCGATCCGTTTTCATCCATAGTTGACACTATCCGTATTCGAATCCGAATCCGAATCCGGACATAAATATAAAAACAAATATAATATCAGTGATATCCGTCCATATCCGATCCGTTTTCATCCCTAGCGGGAGGAGGTGAACACTACGCATCAACAGCACGAGAGGGAGAGGGAGAGGAAGAGGACGATCCACAGAAGCCTTTTTCTCGACCGATTCCATACTTTTACATCCCATTCCGGTCCATGGATTGTCGGCACTTCTGCACTGCAGGTCTGACACCTCGTTCCCGGCCAACCAATCGCGCGAAATTCACAGCCCATCCATGGACAGGAGAAATGGGACGCAACGAATCAAAAGAATCTAATAAGATATTATCTACGTTTAGATCTCCAATTAAATTTATTAAAAATATATTTAATGATTAATTTAATAATACTTATTACATGTCATAAAATATTAATATTGTTTATACATATTTTTTAAATTAAAAAATTATTTGACTTCTTGGAAAACGATATTTATATTCTTTTTGACTGAGAGTACTAGTTATAGATCGTGCGTACCAACACGTTTGGATTGCGTCGCCGCATGCTCTTGCAGTTATCCGAAACTAGTATATGAAAGGTCCTTGTTTGGTTTTGGTAATTGAGTGATAATCTTAGGCAGACTAATTGTGTTTATGTGAGATATATAGGTGATTAGTCTATAAGTACATGTGTGTAAGCAACATATGCCATAGAGGTGAAAATGGCTCAGAGATATTGCAAAGCTTACACATGTGATGATGAAGGAGCTCATTGCACATGAGATATGACAATGAGTCATGTGATCAAGGTGGAGAAGATCAAAACATGACTTGGCTTGATGGACAGGTTGCAAGCGTGAAGGGCAAGTTGGAGGCTTTGGAGCGATGGACCGCGTGGCGGTGAAGCTTGAGCAAGACTTAACGTCGATGGACGAAGGCAACGGTGAAAAGCAAGTGAAGTCAAGATCGATGAACCAATACGGTCACGGGATGATATGAAGTGGATCATATCATTGTTGATCATGTTGGTGCATGTGTTGCATCAACAATGGAGGAGATGGAATAGAATGTGCAAGGCAAAGGTATAACCTAGGGCATTTCATTTCACCGGTCATAGATATGTAGAGAAGTTTATGACTGGGTTTAGGATAGATGGCCGTACTATCAAGAGGGGCAAACTTATTTACATATCTGTTATCTAGTGCCACTTAAGTTATCTAACTTTGTATCGTTACTATGATCACTCAGGTGCTGAATGAGAAGGGATGGTCAGTTGAGACATCACTTGTCCATGTCTGTGTGCTCCTGGTAATTTTGTCTTTCTGTTGTGTTGCCCTCAATCAACTCTGCCTTCCTCTGTGTTGCAGTAGGCTTTGATTTTTTTTTCTGTTCTGAATGTGCCATGCTGGTTTCGATTATGTAAGGAAGGAATCAAATTAGTTAGATTGATTATGAGATAGTGTCTGTAAGTCGGTATGACGAGAGAGACACATAAGACACCCTATTTTTCTTTTTGTTCCCATCCAAATAGCGTTGTCCTATTTATTTTATATTATATTTACTATACAACTCAAACATTTACAGACCAAACGTCCACAGACCACAGGCGTGCGATAGCTCGCTCGCTTGCCCACCCGTCCCTTCACACGCTCCCCCGCGAGTGCATGGATCCGGTGTCGCGAGATCCTGCCTCCAATCGCTCTGTCCCCCTCACGAGATCGCTCTCCAGCCTCCCTCGTGCCCCTGAACTCGGGGCAGGAAGATAACCCAGGCCCTCGGATCCGGAGTTGTACGTGCTGCTGGGTGTGCAGGATGACCCGGAGGTGCTCATCGACGGAGTCGCCATGGCTAGCCTAGTCGGCGTGCTCCGCCGGCTCGGGGATCTCACAGATTGGTGTTGCTTGAATGCTTGCTATCCTATTTTGTGTTAAAGCTTGTTCTGCTCGTTCTGCACGTAGCAGAATGGTGACCCTCTTTTTTTTTTTTTTTTTTTTTGAGGGCCTCAGTTGGATGAGGAATTCACCTTTTTTTGTCTGACTTTTTTTTTAGCAGGCACTCGATGGACTTTTTAGAGATGATTTTCAGGGAGTGCCATTTGGATTTCTGCACAAACTGGGACTGCGAATCTAATCTGCATCCACTTCAACCTTAACTATAGATTGATGATCAAAATAGCTCGCTTCATATTACTGTAAATATCTTGTTTAACTGGCAAACATTCTTTCATTTTGCTTTTCTGAATTTGTGACAGGGGGAAGAAGAATGTTGAAGCAGCCGAATGCTCTGCATGCTTTTATGAATTATCACCAGCTATTCCTGCCTCGCATGAACCCCAGAGGACCCCAATTACAGATCCTCCCCAGCCCCATCCCATGAAACACCGAGCAGTATACCCCCATTCAGTTGGATCAGGTAAACCCAGTGATCAGATTTTATAGTTTGATTTGTCAACTTGCTGCTAAGTATCCCCCCTTCATCAATATATATAGCATAGAATACTAAAGCTGTCCCCTGCTTTGACTTTATGTATGTTTCAAAACGTATAGAATACTTAAGAGGGGTGCTGAGATGGGTGAACGTGGAAATTGCATTGTCTGGTGTCTTTGTTACACGCATTGAGGTGTTTCGAAAGAATTTGTGAGATTGTTTCCCACTTATTCCTATCTCTCTCAACAACAACAACAAAGCCTTTAAGTCCCAAATAAGTTGGGGTAGGCTAGAGTTGAAACCCAACAGAAGCAATCAAGGTTCAGGCACGTGAATAGCTGTCTTCCAAGCACTCCTATCTAAGGCTAAGTCTTTGGGTATATTCCATCCTTTCAAGTCTCCTTTTATTGCCTCTACCCAAGTCAACTTCGGTCTTCCTCTGCCTCTCTTCACGTTACTATCCTGACTTAGGATTCCACTACGCACCGGTGCATCTGGAGGTCTCCGTTGCACATGTCCAAACCATCTCAACCGGTGTTGGACAAGCTTTTCTTCAATTGGCGCTACCCCTAATCTCTCACGTATATCATCGTTCCGAACTCGATCCCTTCTTGTATGACCGCAAATCCAACGCAACATACGCATTTCCGCGACACTTAGCTGTTGAACATGTCGTCTTTTCGTAGGCCAACATTCTGCACCATACAACATAGCAGGTCTAATCGTCGTCCTATAAAACTTGCCTTTTAGCTTCTGTGGTACCCTTTTGTCACACTTATTCCTATCTCTCTACTTTTCTTATATGATTATGGATGCCAGTCAGTGCAATAGGGAAATAACCGGTTTGTAATGCATAGATCTAAGTTTCAACCTTCCACAGCTCCGCTTATGGATTCTTAAAATGGTGTGGTTCGTGTGAATATATATTTTGGCATTTCAGATGATCAACATTAAGTCAGTGCAATAGGTATGCAACTCCAGTTAATTACAGGTTTTTACTCTGGCCAGGATCTATTTTTTAGTCGTGAGCTTGAAGTGAATTTTTACCACTCAATTGAGCTTTAGTGTCTGATTACAAGTTTGTTCCCTTCATATATAGAACATAGATATTTTAATCTATGGTTGTATAAATTTTGTTTGAAATCAAAATAAAAAATGCTACTGAACTCAGCTTGTGTAGTAATAGTAGGTATATGGACCATTTGATTTCAGATCAGTTCCATGTAAAATTCTGCTTGTGTAGGAGTAGGATTTTTTTTTCAGATCAGTTCCTTTTTATAGTACATTGTTAAAGGCATGTTTTTCACACAAAAACTGTTTCATTTCAGCACCCTGTCATTATCTGCAGTTGGGTGCACTTTGTGCAATCACAAGGAGGGGGTGTTCGGTAGCACTAGAGGAGGTGCTGTGGCTGTAGCATTTTACTGTGCCAACACCTATGTGTTTGGTCCAGTTAATTCGAAGATTTTTTTTCATTCCCTGAGGTAGATGTGGCCCATTCATTATTAGTTGTAAAAATGTAAATGGCTTGTGTCTGCCTCTACCACTACCTTTGTCTGTAAATAAATCAATTTCTAGATTGATCAGAACCCAAAATAACACCCTAGATTGTGGCCACCACTCTGGCACACGCTAAGGTGGCCGGGTATCTCGCAGATAGTGTCTCTTGGCAACGAGGCATGTGTATCTTCTTAGAGCTCTGTTTTTGTTGATCTGTGAGAAATTGAAAATATTTGGAAGGAATCGACCAAGATTGATTTGATTGCCATGTGTGCCTTTCAAGTTCGGTGAAATGCTCATGGTTTCCACAACAAGATCTGGAGAATTCAATTTCTGCAGTGTAAAGAAGTTATGGTTTAGCTTATATCTGCTAGGTGAGCAGTTGGTTGATCAATTTTATGAGGTTCTTAACAGTGGGATGGAAGGTGACCAGCTTAGCGCTGAGGCAATAGAACATGATTATGTCTTCAGTTATAGCAGCATAGCAGTGATCTTGAGGTTTGGCATGGCATATATAAGTGCTATTGGGTAATCAACCATGTGTCAATTTTCATGAGTTTTGCGTTTGCAGGTTAGCTTAAAATAATTGAATTTTTGGATGTGTAGAAATTATCGTTTTACAAGAACAGGATTGGATATGCATTTTTCCTGGTAGAATCTTAGATGCAGTTAGAGGATTGGGATATCCTGCTATAGGACAATCTTTTCTAAATTTAAGGCAGTTCGTGACTAGCTACGGTTGCAACAGGAAATTAAAATAAACAGAGGTCTGTTATGGTTTCTGCCTGAAGCAAGTATGGAATGCAGTCTACAATTTTTTTTTGTTGCTATAA
Organism: Miscanthus floridulus; assembly: GCF_019320115.1. NCBI lineage: Eukaryota > Viridiplantae > Streptophyta > Magnoliopsida > Poales > Poaceae > Miscanthus > Miscanthus floridulus. The sequence continues at coordinate 8,104,393 of NC_089586.1, forward strand.
TATGGAATTAGTTGTCAGTTAGTCTAATATGGCATAGTTTTGTCTTGCTGATATTTGATGCTTAAAATTTTGTGTTTTTGGTAATTTACAACACGTTTAAACTTGAGTTATCGTGGAATTTTTTTCCCCATTGCAACGCAAAACAAATGGTCCTACTTGATCCTAGTTGGATAAAAAAAAATTACCCATACCCGGGCAACGGTACCCGTCAGTCCCCAGCGGCGAAGCGCAGCAGCAAGACAGAAGGAACACACCCGTGTACGGGTACCCGCCAGAAAGGAGAGGTGGAACAATGACGGACTTACCCCACAGATGTAGGCCTTCAGCTCGTATCTGCAGGCAGCGTCCTCGTAACCGTGGGCTTTCACCTCGGCGAGGAATGCCTCCCGCAGCTTCAGGTCGTCTTCGGCACTGCAGCAGCGAGACCCACAGAAGGGCGTCGTTGTTCCTACAACAAATTAATTAAAGGACATACAAAGATTGTTCAGCAGCAGTACACGTGTGATAAGAAAGCAAACGGCGGATCGGATTGATATGCAAAGATGATAGATGATGCATGTTATGTTAATTACCTGCACACGAAGCAGCAGCAGGAGGTGAACACGACGCAAGAGACAAGCAGGCGAGGGAGAGGAAGAGGACGATCCGCATCATCATCATCATGGAATCGGCGATGCAGTACCCAGTAGCTTGTAACATAGTGGAAGGCTGGAAGCAGTAGCTTCGAGCGGTGCTGTCAAAGCTTCGAGCTGGCCGGCTTATATAGCATATAGCACGGCAGAAATACCCGAAGACTACACCTCGTTCCGGAGCAGCGAGACGAAGAAGCTGCATGTTGGTACGCAGTGACCCCATACATGACACAGGGTGACAGGGACACGGAGCAGCGAGAGGAAGAAGCTGCATGTTGGTCCGTAATGACCCCTTACGGCCTTACATGACACAGGGTGACAGGGACACGGAGCAGCGAGACGAAGAAGCAGAAGAGACTGCACTGCAGGTCTGACACATCGTTCCTGGCCAACCAATCAGTGGCGAAACGAAGAAAATTGAAGGGGGTGCGATTAAAAAACCGAGTGATTAAGAAATGTACGTCCGTCGAAACGACGAAGCATGGTGTTATTTTTGACTTTCGTCGTCTCTTCTTTCTCCATGTGGCGAATAAGGCAATTATTCATAAATTTATCACCAATGCGATTGCGTAAAGTTGTTTTCACAATCATTATGCCTCAAGAAAAAATTCATCTCAACTATCTATCATGTTTTTAGTCTCCGCCGTTCTCTGAGAATGCTTGCTCGTAATTCTCGGCATTATTGGCACCACCAGGCTATGGTGTTTTTGTTTTGGATGGAAAACTGTCCCATCAGCCTAATAAAAGAACATATAAATTTGTACTCAAACACAAATAACTAGCCTAATACTGTAGACCATTGTAAAAGTAAAACAATAACCAGTTATAGCTTTATGCCCGCATTGAAACGCAGGAATTTCGTAGAAAGTGTATAATACTTTCAGAAACAGTTTATTTTTCACAGGAAAAATGTAGGAACGGGAAAAAAATCTCGTATTCCAAAGGGACCTAATTTATACATAAAATCAGATTAATTAAGAAAGACAAAAAAGGCATGGCTGCATGGGAGCATCTAATTTAGTTTCATACCGGCTTAAATCCTTGATGCTTGTTGGGTGTTGGCCTGTAGCTAGTCCTAGGCTCGTAGCTGGATAGCTGCAGCCTGCAGAGTAGCCGGCCTTCGGGTGACGCCGTGACGGCAATCTTCACTGGATGCACAAGAGCGAGGCAAGGGCGCCGCGGGCCTGCAGAAGCTAGAAGCCAAGAGGACGGAACGACGCGGACTTGCTGAAACGGAACGACGGAAGATGGAACGATGTATCACAATAACAACCGGAGGTTACGAGAAACAATCGATCTTGCAGTTCCAGGCCTTCCTTAATCGAAGTTGCAGGTTGAGCCGCTGGGCTGTGGGGGTGCAGTCTATTGGACTTTGAGGGATACATAATGGGTCAAAATCTGAGTACTATAACTTGAAAAGAAAAATCAGGGTGGTGCATCTGCACCCACGGTCAATAACTGAGCTTCGCCCCTACAACCCAATCACACGAAATTCACATCCCATCCATGGACAGTGCAAATGGGATGCAGCGAATCAAAAGAATCTAATTGTAACACCCTAGGTGTTTGGCTTCCACAAAAGTGCATTTCATTTCATAAACATGTGCATCATCTATCTCATCATGCCATTGTCACTGAAACATACATATGCAACATTCGCAATTCTGTTTGTTTCATACTTGATTTGCTTGTGAATGGTAGTAGTGAAACATGTGAATGCAACATGAGTTTCTCATACCTTGAAACATGGCAACATGGTAGTAATATGACAAGTATAAAATAACAACAAGGTCATGAAACATGTGAAACATGAAATTGCAACATTTGAGTGAATTGATTGTTTTGTGCTTCATCACATGTGATCATTAGAAATTGGTATAGCACTTGTGTAAAGTGGTTGATTATGGTCTAATACACCTTAACTACACTTAGGGTAATTGTTGGGACATTGTTCATGTGGATCCAAATGACAAAAATGCCCTCAAGTGGAGGTTTGACTTTGAATGACCCTTAGAGTGCCACTGTTTGACTGATTCAAAAGACCAACTTAGAGACCTTGCATGGCTGTGCGCCCTTTACCAAAGTTATAGACAATTTATCAAGGAACAAAAGTTGTTTTATGATCAACTCATGAAAATGGCTAGAACATGCTCTAACAAGGCCCACAAGTCAGATTTCCCTGCTGATTTCATACTTAGAATTTTTCTAAGTCTCAGAGTTGATTTACAGTTTCGTGTACCAATGTTTGGAGGCTTGTATCTCCCTAACTAGGCCAAACCAACTCGAGCTCCAATTGACGAAGTTGTTGTACTCACTTAGGTCTTCAATTTTGTTAACTATACCATGAACCAGATCGCCACCGTTTGGGAGTTACGGATCGTCGAATTCACGCTGTCAGTCGTTGTCATTGAACACTGAATCGAAAATTTCAGAAAACGGACAGAGCTAGCCGTGGCCGACCGGCTCAGGAGCTGATCGCCGCGTGGCACGCATGCTCGGCCAACGTCTCCACGTCGTGCGTCCGAGCTCCAGATGAAGGCTAGCGCCTGCCCGATCGAGTCGTCTGCTCCATTTGCATTCTTTCGCCTCCACCGCGCGCAGCACCGAAGCCGCCGTAGCTCCTCCATTTCCGACCGAGCGTCGCCATCGCCTTGCGCGCTCGCCACTACAAAAATGCGTCGGCCATCTTGCTCCTAGCTTCGCCGTGATCTCCTCTACCACCTCCACCTCTCAGCCGGGTCGATTGGGGTTTGGTAAGGGCGTAATCGCCATTTCTTCCACCGCCGCCATGGTGGGACCTCGCCGGAGTTGGCGCTCCACGCGGCCAACTACCACCGCGGCCTTCCCATCCCTTCTCTCCCTTGCGCTAGCTACTGTGAGTGACGCTGAAGCTCGTAGAGTAGGCCACTAGGGCCGTGATGCCGTCACCTCGCCGGAGCTGGCCAAGCCGTGGCCGTGCGCTGCCATGACCGTCGCCACCCCCTTTAGCCACAGCAATAGCTTCAATTGATGGCACCGTTAGATGCGCTTGGGTGAGGCAAACACCGTAGCACCGCTGGACTCGCCGGAGCTGTCACCGGCGACGAGCTACGCCGTCGTCTTCCTCCCTCCCCTGCCTGTCTCTCTGTCGGGCGGGTCCCGTGCGTCAGTCGCTGAAGCGGAGACGGGAGCCAGCCTGGGCCGCGTCGAGTCTAGGCTGCGCTTGCGCGTGCTTCGCGGGCCGCCGTGTCCTTCGGGCCGGCCCAACAGTAGAGTTAGGGTTTCAACATTTCTTTGTTTATTCTTTTTTCACAGATTTGTGTGCATGTTCAAAAATGTGTATCTCCTAGTTGGTAGCTTCAAATGATGTGGTTCCAATTTTGTTGAGTTCATGATATTGTCTAGTTTATATTAAAAATATGATTTATGCCATGTTCTGTTATGAAAAAGGGAGTTGCTAATTATCTCTTTTACTCATGAAGGAAATAGGGATAATTATATCTTTTTCTATGTAGCTCCAAATGGCATGAAATTTTTATGGTGTACTGCTCATATCATGAATAGCTTGTAGTTAAATTTTCATACATTTTGGACACTATATGTAGGAGTTATACAATTCTCTTCTTTGCATGGATGGATCTTGTGTGAATTTTCATAATTTTTCTATAGATCCAGTAAAGGTAAAAATTGGTGAGTGCTATTCTTATACTAGAGTGATACTAGGAAAAATAAGAAATCTGTTGCTTGACACTTTTTAATAGAGTTTCCTAATTATGCTAGAAATAGACATGCCATCTGTTATTTTGGGATACAGCAAGTTCTGCTTGCCTAATTGCTTTGAAATTTTATGGTAGTCTATGTGAAGCATGAGATAGCTACTGTAATTTTTGTAGATTTTTCTGAATAGTTTTACTATATATTGCTTTAATCACCTAATTAACTAAATAAATTAGAAAAGGATATTGAATAATTTATTTAGAAGTTGGCACTATACTTTTTGATGTTCCTCTGGTATGCATAACAAGTTGGTAAACTTGGTTTAGTCCAATTATGCTTTTGCATCATCACTAAATATTTAATTTAGTAACCCTGTCATTTCTGGATAGATTCTAGGTTTACTGGAATTCGATTTCGTTAACGTAAGAATCATGCTTTGATGTTTACAAATGATTTGTAGAGAATTTCATAAGCTTTTCAGAATGTCCTCTTGCAAGTCATTTGAATTTATAGAACTCTGGTTATGATTGAATTAAGGAACTACCCGTGGGCATATGAAACTTTAACTGTTGTTTTAAGTATGCATTTACTATTTCTAAGTTTGTGGTAATGTTCCTAGGTGTTAGGCCTTTAACTGAAGATGAACATCTTTATCTTAGGTTATGCAAGTTAGGTAAGTTGATCTCGTTCTTCAAGTTAAGTTAGATACATGTTTTAAAGTGATTTGAATAGAGCTATTCTTAATCGGTAAACGAGTGTCCAGTGATGTTTTCGTTAAACATTTACTGTGATTCATTCATCATGAGCATCATGTCATTCTTTATGCATCCATGATATTTATCTTGTGCATCGACATGCAATAGGTATACCGGAGGGAGTGACACTGCTGGAATTCGAGGAACTGAGCGGGGAGCAGCAGCCAACACCAGAGGTTCAGGAGGTGCAGCCTTCAGGAGAAGTGCCAGACGAGGTCGCCGTTGAGTGTCCGGATCACCGTCCATGCAACTTTGTGAAAGGCAAGCCCCGGAGCATATTAAACCTCCTAATTTCTGAAATACAGTTAAAGTATTATTGTTACATATATATATTGTTGCATTAAGTTTAGGTGTTGGATGCAAACACTTGCTGCATTGGTTATTCAATCCTTGTCCAGATATTGATACCCTGAATCCTATGTAACTCAGGCTCGTGTAGTGCTTAGCCCTGCTTAAACACGGTAGAAGTCAGGTGATTTCCTGTCACCTGCGAGATATAGGAAGATACATATGGCACGGTTGGCTATATTTGCTATCGTGGAAAAGAACCAGTCTTAATTTGAAATGAAGATTGGACGGAGGCTTGCCGGTTTGCAGTGACTCCGTCTGTGTCGCTTAAGGACTGAATCTTGGAGCCTTTCCTGTTCATGTTGAACGCATGCCTCTCTCTTAGTTGGCCGTGTCTGAAGACCGACCAAGAAGCCGAGTAGCTCACCTCAGGCCGGGAGTCGATAAGTATAAAGTGCGCCTCGGAAGAGAGCCGTAGGCGTGAGTCCAAGGGTAGGTGATTTAAAAGTCCTGATCGTCCTGGCAGAAGGGTAATCCCTGAGAGTGCTGGCGCTGATCGAACCCGCGAATTTGGTTCCTGAGTTGTTCCAAAGGTGACCCACGGCTACCCTTGCAAAGTATGCCAGGGCGAGAGTTAGGAATACCCCCTCAGCTGAGTTGTAATTTGATTCGAGTCGCCGTCTCTCCCGGTTAGTGAGAACTTGACGGGCTTATCTCCAAAGTAGATACACTAAATAACATGATGGTTCGGAAATGATGATATGATGATGACAGCCTGATTATACCTGCTATGGTTAATATTGTTTGCTCCTAATAAGTGAGTGCTCTAGTACAGGTGCTAATCTAATGGACAGGTAAATGATGATAAGCTTGATGCTAAGTTTAAATTGGGCACTACATTCATAAGCTCTTTTATGCAACTGTGTCAAGCTAGCCCACCTCATAAGCCTTGCATAACCCTTGGTGTCCTTTATTTCTGTTTCTGTCGGGTAAGTCTAGCTGAGTACCTCCTCGTACTCAGGGTTTATCTCCCACCTGTTGCAGATGACCAGTTCTACTTTGGTTGCTGCAAGTATTGTCTTCTCCCGGCTGGGGATGAAGACTAGACCGTTGGGCGCGGTCTCTCCTAGTTCTCGTATCTGAAGATGCTTTTGTGGGACATGACTAAGATCTGGCAATGTATTTGAAACTATGAAGTTATGTACTAAACTATGTTGCTTTCGTAAATTTGAACTTGATTTGTAATATTTTATTTGAACTCTGATGGATGTAATCCGAATGCTACTTGTGAAATGTTGTAACGAATGATGTGTTGTGTTGAATCATTAAGGTCTTGGTTTGTATATCGAGAGTTAGTTGAAATCCTTCGTGATTTTTGGACTACCGGGATTATGGAAGCTTAAGTACAGAAATTTGATCACTTCGGTGATTTTTTTGTACTTACGTTCTTATGATTTGATCGGTTCTGTTACACTAATAAGATATTATCTCCAATTAGATTTATTAAAATATATATTTAATGATTAATTTAATAATACTTATTACATGTCATAAACATTAATATTATTTATAATTTTTTTAAATTAAAAAAAATTTGACTTCTTGGAAAATGATATTTATATTCTTTTTGGACCCATAAAGTACTAGTTATAGATCGTGCGTACCAACACGTTTGGATTGCGTCGCGGCATGCTCTTGCAGTTATCCGAAACTAGTATATCCGAGCATGGTGTTTCGTTTAGATTGTGACACGAAATTTGTTGGGTCCCCTTCGTACCATCCCAAATTATAAGTCGTTGAGAGTCCAAAGCATCTCATAGTTTCACCAAAATTAGAGAGAATAGTAAAAATTTATGATATCAAATAGTTATACTATAAAAATATGAATTACAAAAGTTTATGATATCAAATAGGTACATGAAAATTCTCTAATTAATGAAGAATTTAATTATACTTATTTGGTATCATAGCTATTATTTATTATATTATATAAATTTGATCATATTTGAAATAATTTAATTTTTCAAGAAAGTCGGAATGATTCATAATTTAGGATGGAGGGAGTACATGACTAACGGCCTGATTGGTTGGATACCAATTTTTGCCCAACCAAAACTATGGCAAGCCAAAACTTAGGCTTGCCAAAATCAATTATGCCAAAGTTAGGGCAAAAGACATGTGTGCATTTAGTTGATAGCCAAAATCAAGGCTTGCCAAATTTCTCTTTTATGTAGTTTAAGAACTTTCTAAAGACTTATCAAAACTTATTGGTATGCTAATTCTTTGACAATGAATGAATTGATGACTACCAAATTTAGCGTGTCATACCAACGAGGTCCTAATTTCGCAAGTTAATTGCCAGGCACAGTCGTCCGGCAGAAAAATGTAGTACGTAAAAAGCAGAGCAGGTACGGTGCCTGGCAGGCTGGCACACCTGATGGTGTACTGTGAATGTCGAGGTGACTTCCCACTTTGGTACTATAAAAAAAGATGATTTCCCATCACATCAAACTTACGGTACATGAAATGCTAAAAGTAGACAAAATTAAAAACTAATTATACAGTTTGGTTGTACTTTACGAGATTGAACAATTATTACCAAATACAAACAAAATGCTACAGTTACACTACCGTATATTTTGCAAACTTTGCATATCAAAGTTTTGCAACTAAACAAGGCGGGCGAGGCTGGACTGGGAGTCATGTCAATGCTGACGGCCTGGAGATGGGACGCATTCGAGACCATGGAAGTAGCAGCTAGGCTTCCACTCCGTTCCATTAAAAATCTCGTTTTTAACTTTCATCTTTCGTCTTATTAAAAAATTTATATAAATATTATTTAGTTTATTATAACTTATTTTAGCATTAGAGATATTTTAATAATAATTTATTTATTATATTATTTGTATAAATTTTTTGAATAAAACAAATGGTTATATAAGAAGTTTAAAAGTAAAAAACAACATTTTTAATGGGACGGGAGAGAGTACTCCTTAATATATGTCGTTTTCGTTTTCTCAGAAATAATTTTGACCAAATATAAATTTATTTGGAGATACAAATATTGCTCAAAATATTAATATATATCTCTTAATCCGTCAAAAAAAAGCTTCATAAGACGGAACTTCAGCCTTCTTGGAGATACAAATGTTGCTCAAAATATTAATATATATCTCTTAATCCGTCAAAAAAAAGCTTCATAAGACGGAACTTCAGCCTTCTTGGCACCTGCTAAGTGCTAACCGCTTCAGAGCTCCAAGGTTGCATCAGCTGCATTTAGCTCTCCAATATAATCACTTAAATTTCTCATATTCACCTTAGAGCTGCTTCCTTTTGACTTATCTTTCTCATTGCTGTCTTCATCCTGGTCTGAACCTCCATCCTATGAACCATTTATGCTTTCTTTCAGTTCTTCATCTTTACCGGATATATCAGTATCACCGTCTGAGTCATTGTCTACATCATCAGTTTTGGCCTGTACCATCTTCTTCAGATGCTTCATCTTCCTCTTTGACATCTTCATTATTAGCATCATGTTTGTTTGCATCAGATAAACTCTCCATATTTTCCTCTGTTCCAAGAGGGGCAGATGGCAAATCTGTCTCATCATCGGAACCAAAAGCATCAGAGCCATCGTCCAAGTCTTCCCCCTCCGATGAAATATTTCATCTAGCAACTCAGCGCCTTGCACATTGCTAGCAACGGTGAATTCTCCAAATGCTTTGGGCCGAGCTTTTGCACTGGATCAACATGACGGCCATGATCTTTCATTAACAATGAAGCGCAGATCTGAACTTCAATTAACAGAGGTTTAGCAATAAGGAATTCCAACATGTTGAAAAACATTAGAAAACTTGCAAGGAAAGACTTGACCTCTCTGAACAAAGTGATTAGTGAACGAGCAGCAATGGAAACAGCTTTCTCATTAGACTTTTTGAGCAGGTCCTCATTCATCATCTGCAGGTTTCCCGAACGAGTGGATGAAGTAGCAACCTAAGTGCAACACAGAAACTGTACATCTCGCCATATATTCCAGAATGCACAAGAATGTGAGAAACTATATCAGCCACGAACCAAAAGCGTTCACGGGTTTATTCCTATTCAGTCATTTTATATATAGAAACAAACAAAAACTAATGAAAAAGATGGCCAAGCTTACATCACATACAAAACACAACTAACAGCACAACTTGTCAAAAGAAAAAACTAACAGCAGTGTAACATTTCAACAAATCCAGTGCCTTAAGGGGACGTCTGGCCTAGTAGCATTACAGACAAGAGTACAGTTTGAGGCATCCAAAAATATTGGCCCCGTTCGCTGGTCTGAAACTTGGCTGAAAAACACTGTTCTGGCTGGTTTGTTGTGAGAGAAAGACACTGTTTGGCTGGTTTGATGAACAGTAACTTGAGAGGGGTTCCAGCCGGCTGGCTGGTCTCGGTCAGACCAGCGAACGAGCCCATTAGGGTACCTACCAAAGCCATTCTCATGCGACAAGAGTACAATTTGAGGCATCGAATTGGGAAAACTCATAACTATAACAAAGCATGATTAACAATTTAACATACAACTGATGTGCAGAGTTAACTGGCCAAGATGGTACCCTAGAACTGTAAATCACACGAGCTAGCGTCGTGTTCGTTTGGACTTATTTGGCTTATAAGCCATGACTAAAAATACTGTTGACTGGTTTGGTGTGAGAGAAAAATATTGTTCGTTGGTTGATAAATCATGACTTATAAGTCAAATACGACCAAGCGAAACAGGCTAAGATCCACTGGAAGTTTTCGCACCTGTGACCGGGGGGGGGGGGGGGGGGGGGGGGGGGGGGGGGCATAGGTGGTGACTGGTGTTGAAGTGTGGCGCCGTGGCATTGATGCCCCGAATCCGCCTGTGAAGAGGTCTCACATATGGGTGGCTGCCGGCTTCATGAGGTCGACGAACATTTGGAGCAATTAAAAGTTCGTTTATTTGATACAACAATCACACCAGCAATGATCATGCATCTAAGAGCTTATTTGGTACAATAGTGCTAGGGATAGCATAAGAATGTCCTAATCCTGGAACGACTCAAGTACTGGATACAAGAATCTGCTAGGGTTAGCAGAAAAATATCCTATCCTGATCTTGGAATAATTCAAGAAGTGAATCTAAATAAGTTCAGTGCACGCAAGCCATTTTCTAAAGGATTAAGTCCACTTTTGGCCCATCAACTATTGTGTTGGTCTAATTTTAACCATCAACTGTAAAACCGTCTAGTACCGGTACCCTAACTGTCAAAACCGTTCACTTTTAGCACATGTGCGCGGGTGAGGCTGTTTTGTCCAACGTGGAGCGGTTTTGACACGCAACCTCCATCTTAGTGACAGGTGAGGCCCACGCGTCATCGACTCAACCCCTCCCTCTCCGTCCTCACATCCCTGCGCCCATGCGCGTCCACCGCGTCGGGGTCCCGCTGCAGCGTCTCGTCCACGAGCAGCGCCGCCAGCGCCTCCGTGTCCACCTTCTTGGTCACCGTCCACCACAGCGTCTCGTACTCGGCCATGACGTCCGCCGCTATGGCCTCCGCGGGCACCCACGACGGCTCGTGCCCGTCCTACCACTCCACCAGGTACTCCGTGGCGACGGCGGCGGTGGCCGAGCTGTCCTCCGTGAACACCGGGCTGCTGACGGTGCGGCGGGAGACGATGCGGTCCACCTCACCGCACGCCTCCTTGTCATCGCCTCCCTTGCTTGCTGGCTCCTTCGGCTACGCAGCGACGATGGGCCGACACGCGCGAAGGAAGAGGAGAGATGGGGGAGCAAGCGATGGCGACAACGTTTGCTGTGGTGTGGTGATGTGTTTGGTGTGCGGAGGCCGCTGGTCACCGGTGAGGCGATGGGCCAACGACGAGCACGCTAGGCGGAAGCACGGCCTGCGTGGACGTGGAGGCGCGACCATCTCAGGTGCGATGGCACGACCGGTCGGCGCGGAGGCACGACAGCGACGACTCGCGTGACGGCGGCCTTCACAGCGGCAAACACGATGGCGGCGTGGCCTGCTGCCTAGGCGACGGCAGCAGCAGCGGCGTCCTGCTCGTTTCCTGCGCGGCAGCAACGAACGTGGAAGGGTCATCGGCGGCGAGAAATCCCATCGCAGGAGCAATCCCATCGTGGAGGGTGCCGATACTAGACGGTTTTGTAGTTGAAGATTACAATTAGACCGACACAATAGTTGAGGGGCCAAAAGTGGACTTAATTCTTTTCTAAAATTATGGTACAACATCTCCTTGAAATAGGTAGTGTTATCCTCGGAATACTTGGAGACCTCGCCCACCAACCTCAACTTTGAAGCAGCGATAACCATGAGATTCGAGCTCTGTGGTGACTTTCTCCAGAACAATATTGGCCGATACTGATAATCATGTCAAGGAAGCATTAGCATCATTGAAGGGTCAGACAGATGAAAAACTTGCAGGACTATTCTCTAAGTAGGTACAGAACAGAAACTCAGATATGATGAAATCAAAGGATATTTAGAAATTTAAAATGCTAGAGTTCCTGTCATTCCACATTGATAGATTTATTCACAAAAACTCATCTATATTAGATGGAATGGAACCCAGAATCACTCTACATGGATATATAGTATTAAGTAATGAGCACTCCATTCCAAGTTAAAGAAATCTGACTTAGGACAAAGGTCTACGATTTTAAACCGAGGGAATACAAGATAGGCCATTGTAGTTCTGAAGTTCCTATCCTGTAAGATTCTTTATTAATGCATACCAAGGCCCAGATTTCTGAAAAGCTTTGAGTTGAAATGCTAAAGATTAACAGAAATCACACATAAGTTGTATGGTGTTTATTTTGTATAAAACTATGAAGGATAAGATGCAATTGGAGGATATAAAAAAGGATACATGTCGGTATTAGAGTCAACACACAGCCACCACCACCAGCTCCAGTTAGCTTTGAAACCAGGCTATATTTCAGAGTGGTTCGCAACACAGTTTCTATAGAAGAATGGCTGACTCCCATGCACTGAAGCAAACCTTGGTTCATCTCCATAAGCTCTGCTAGCTTATCCTCCTTAGAGGTGATGGCTATCTCATCCTCGGCTGCTAATTCAACAATGCTTGAAAGCTCTTCACTAATAGAGTTCACTGCATGGAAGATAGAAGCCATAGCATCTGGATGCCTAGATGCTCTTTCAGACACACCAGCAACCAGGGCCTTTGTGTTCCTACCAACTCTTGTATCAGTAATAAGCATTTTGACTGGGTTCCTGGACTCGAGGTTTGTCAGTTCCCCCTTCTTGAATTTGATCATTTTCCCTAGATTCAAACACAAGATTTAGTGAACCAAAACAAATTAGGAGAAATGATAAGGCAATTAACATCCAGATGATCTCAGGCTTCCTAATAAATTACTTAACGCCCATTTGCAAGGGTTTCCATGCCTTGGACCTAAAACTAACAAGAGTAAAAGACTTTTTGGTTAAATTATTGATTTCAATATATAGATACATCATCTATATGTCTATATGTAGCTGTAAGTTAATATAACTCATTATATCTAAAAAAAGAACATATATAACTAACATGCCATAAATAAACTAGGGAGTTGTTTGAAAAAAATAAATAAATAAACTAGAAGCAATGCTGACTGCAACTAGAGTGGCAGTGCCATTAAGCAATCAATTATTAAGTTATTCCCCAAGTATGGATATGAATTGATGTGAAAACGCGAACAACCTCGATATGGATTCCACTAGAGGTCAACCATGAATGCAAAGGCATTTCAATACTACCAGTTTTAAATAAAGATTCGAAAACTAATCAATTTCATAGCATACCAAAAGTGCTGACAGAATTGTCGATGCCAGAAGGCTTGCCATGAATGATCTTTTCCCCTTGGAACGCCCACTGGTTGACCAGCTCAAGATCACCCTTCTTCAACACCTCCCACCCCTCAGCACCCCTATGTGCTCCAACACTGACTGCGCCAGCAGCCGTCAATAGCACCCCCGACATGGACACACAGAAAGCAGCCGAAGAGCCGAGCCCTGCGCCCATGGGCAGGTCCGAGGTCACGACTGCCTTGCCAGCCCTGCATCTGCACAAGAACACAGCCAACAACCACGTGTGAAAAAAAAAACGTGATGAGGGCGAGTGTTAGCACACTGACTGGCTGACTGCAAGATTGTGATTGATTTGGACGGAAGGGAGAAGCAACCAACCCCAGAATGGAGGTGTAGAGGAAAAGGAAGGCGGAGAGGCCGGCGGAGAGCCAGATCTTGGCCTCAGGGATCTCCTGGTCCTCCAAGAGCCTGGCAATGACGGCCAGCTGGTCAGGGGAGCACGGCGCCGGAGCTCCGGGGTTGGCGCTGATCTCCTCCCCTAGCGCCCCGCGGAGGCGCGAGCACGGCCACGAGAAGGTGAGGCCCGAGTCCCTGAGGTACAGCTCCACCGCGCCGGAGTCAGCGCCGCCACCCTCTCCTGCGTGGCACCGAGGGAGAGGAGCTGTGAGGAGGGTACCAGCGGCAGCGGCCGGCGACGCTACGAAACGAAGAGCCAGAACAAGCCAGGGTGGGCGGGAGCACCTGTGGGGCGGAGGAGGAGGGAGGAGCGGGTGTAGAGATCGATGGCGGCGGCGACGGCGGCGGAGCCGTGGACGACGGCGTGCTCGCCCGCGAGGATGATCTTGCCGGGCGCGCGGGCGCGCACTTCCGCTGGTCCCCGATACCCCGCCGTGCCGGCGACTGGATCCATGGCACCGGAGACGACGAAATCCGTGGATCGATCCGCGGTCAAAGAAAACGGAACTGGAGGAGGGACTGGGAGGGTGTGTGAGCCGCGCGACCCCTGTCCTGCCCTCACGGTCTCGCGGCGTCCTTGGCTCTGGAGCTCGAGGTGGCCGGTGGCGTCAGTAGTGCATCTACTGGCGTCGTCGCTGTCGGTCCTTCGAAGGTCAAACCGGCGGAGCTGCCAAGAAATAGGAACAGCGACGGCCGGCCACGCCCACGGCGAACGGGGAGGCGAGGCGTGTGCCCCGAGAGAGACTGAGACAGAGGGCGTTGGCCGCTGGCAGCTGGCTGCAGTGCTTTAAACACGCCACAGCGACTGCTGGCGCGGTAAGCGTACGAGCGTCGATGATGTCGATGCCGGAGGTGGTGGTGGCGATCGGACGCCCTCTGAAATCTGAAGTGCGGCTCGCTCGGCGACGCGCGTGGAGCCATCTAAACCCTGTTCGCTTTCGTGTACCGTCTGAGACTGGACCATAACCTATAAGCATGGCAAATACATCAAGTGAACTATGTTTAGTTTTGATCTCTTTTTATTATTCCTATAATGTGATCATTATATGTTACAACGACTTTAGATATAGAAGTTATTATATATGTAATCTTTTAGGTAACTATATGAGTTTTTAGCTAATGGAATACATACAGAAATCAGAAAACGAACACCTTTTTTAGGCAATCTACATTTTTTGTTTATAGTTAGAACCAAATAGTACATATCTGCTAATATTATCGGTCTTTTGTTGCAATGCATAAGCTATTCATAGCTAGTCAGATTGGTGTTGTTCACTATTAGTTTTATTAGCAGGTTTGAAGATCCTAAGGTCTGTTTGGATTGACCAGGACTAGTGATTAGTTGGCTAGTAGTTAGCTAGCTAAAGTTCAGCCTAGTCCTGTTTATATCCTCAGCTAATTGTTAGTCTCTTGATAGCTAGATTCTATAGACTAATGAGCTAACAACTAGTTAGAGCTTTGACAAAACTTTAGCCTACCTATTAATCCTCTTGTTTGGATTCTAAAGGGCTAAGTTTAGCAACTACTCCCTCCGTCCCAAATTATAAGTTATTCCAAAAATCTTAGAGAGTCAAAACATATCAAGTTTGACCAAAATTATAAAAAAAATTACAAAAATTTATGACACCAGATAAATATACTATAAAAATATAATTAACTAACCAGAACCCCTGCGCGAATAGAATCCAGCCTTGCAAAAGCTGAGGGAAACACATTCTGTAAATACTAAGGCCCCGTTCGTTTTCCCGGGAATCACCCCCAGAAAGAATTCCCGGCCAGAATCGTTAGTCAATTTGTATAAGTTTTTGTTAGCTGGAATGATTCTAGGTGTCATTTTGCTGAAAACGAACGAGCCCTAAATAGTATTATACCAGAGTTTCATGTCTATTATAAATAACCAATGCAAGGGCGACATAGAGTGATGTTGTACACATATTCCCATCTTGTTTTGGGATCAATGTTGTTCGCTGAACGTTGGACTCGTAAAGGTTTTTTGCAACTTGCTGAGATGCCTGTGTCACCCCTCCTGCTTCATCCCCTCGGTTTTATCTTTTGCCCACATCGACCGACGGCCACCCAAAAAATCCCAGCGGCAGCGTGCGGCGCAAAGGAAGTATGCAGGTTCTGTAAATTAGAAAAACGAACTAAGCTTGTGAATACAAATGCATCATATATAGAAAAGACGTACCTTAGAATATCAGTAAATATCACAATCCGACAGAGCAAAAGGTGGGGTCATCAATGGTGATGGGCGGCGAATAAAAATGATAGCCCTAGCATAGGATAGGAAGCCACAGACCTAGATAGATAGAGATAGAGAGCTGCTAGAGTGGGGAGCATCTACCTAGTTATCATCGCCTGTATTAGAAGCAATAATTCTCAAGTTAGTTGCGTAGCCTAAAAACCAAAGATGTACAGAGGTATGAGGAACCTGCAAGAATATAAAGGAGCAAATTTCTGTCCATAATAACAAAAGATTAACACACAGGCTTGCAATTAGTACATAAGGCACGCAATATGTGGACAGAACATCTATTCTGCCATATAGTTTTTTTTTTGCTCTATATGTGTCGAGCATTACTGTTTACAAACAAAATTTAAATATAGAAAACATTGAACCTAAATCTATAGAAAGATCCATGTAAGGTAGGTAACATATCTCTATATTTTGTATTTGTCTGAATGTTACAATCTTTGGTTGAACCAAACCCAGATGTATATATGCCTTTTAAACTCAAATGGACCAATTGTATCATACTTCAATTTTTTTGAAGTCTAAATGTGCTGTCACAAAATGTGGACACGTGTTACCAGGAAATATGTGAATGACATGATGTCTCCCTGTTACTTCTATTCAGAACCTCATTATTTTGAAGGCTGTCCATTATAGCTGTGAGCCTGTGAGGTAAGCATGTAGTTGCTAAATGATGATATTGTTTAACGAGGATTGACTATATATAAAGACCTGCAGTACAAACCATTTCAGGAAGAACATATTGGTCCATGATATGGTAGATATATTTAGCCAAAATCCATTAATGAGAGGTCATGTGACCATGGACGCCATAAAACAGGGCTCATGTATTTCAAGCTAAGGCATAGAAAACAGGGAAAAAATGGAATTTAGCCAGCATATAGGATAAAACAAAGTGGTGACATGAACATTGCATAGCATTTGTACATGGTAAGTAAATGAAACAACTAACCCAAGTCTGCATTCTATGTGTTGAGCATTACTGTCCACAAACAAAACTTACATATAGCGAACATTGAACCCATCAAAGGACTATTCATTGTAACCATGGAGCACATATTTAGGGTGGCAGCTGTACATGGTACGCCAAGGATCCTGAAAACATTCGGGTAAGCATATTTCAGAGATGCAATGGAAGGGCGAGCCTGGTGCAAGCAGTAGAGTCTTACCGCCTGTGACCGGAAGGTCCCGGTCTCCTCGCATTGCACAGGCGAGGGTAAGGCTTGCCACTAACACCCTTCCCCAAACCCCGCATAGAGTGGGAGCTCTCTGCACTGGGTACGCCCTTTTATATTTCAGAGATGCAATGGCAACTGGAGGTTGTAAAAACTCACATCGTTCCGTAAGCCTGAATGGCGTAGGATTGATGATTTCTCTATGTTTTCGTTGCTGCTCTAAAAGAAATCAGACCGCAATCAGATGGGTTAATCCAGTAGTCGTACCACTGCAACAGTTAGTAAAGTGCTATGACAGTAAAATTGATCAGTTGGACTAAGAAGGCAAGGAATACCAAAAAGACAACTGTTTTACCTATTTCTGTCTTTGCTTTTGCAAGATCATCCCTTCCTGCAGGAAAAAAAAAACACTCAAATGTTACTCTAGGGGTCCAAAGAAATCGTTGTTTGGGTATTTTATCATAGTTCGGGATTTAGCCGGATTTAGCCGTAGTGTTTTGGCATGTATGCTGACCTTGAAGAATTATTGGTGCAGTAGCTTCATGCACCTAGGTCATCCTTTGATCTCCAACATCTTTGGTGGCTTTCAGTGACAGTGGACAAATAGCACATTGATCAAACCTGGGTCATCCTTTCATCTCCAGCATCTTTGGTGGCTTTCAGTGACAGTGGACAAATAACACATTGATCAA
Source organism: Miscanthus floridulus (assembly GCF_019320115.1). Taxonomy (NCBI): domain Eukaryota; kingdom Viridiplantae; phylum Streptophyta; class Magnoliopsida; order Poales; family Poaceae; genus Miscanthus; species Miscanthus floridulus. The sequence goes on from NC_089586.1 coordinate 8,122,182, forward strand.
ACCTGTCACATGAATAGCACCGATTAAAGTGAGAGGATGATGGGTCCTAATAGTTAAGATGTACACTAACGATGCAGGCAGCAATGTGATAAACTGCAAATCAAATCCAAAATAAGCTACCAGCTCCAGATGATACTGAATTACAAATAACTCTTAATGCGAAAGAAGGTTACTAAAAATTGTGATTTGGGGCTGAGTCTGCCCTCACTGAGGACCTAAGTCGTGTTCGGGACGGTTAAGTCGAATGGAATCGATTCCATCTAGGGAGGCAACACCGGATGATCCACGTCATCGGAGGTCTTGTTTGAGATGGCTAGATCGAATCGAATCAAATCCATCTAGAGAGGAAAGGCAGAAGGTTGGACTCACCACTCGTGGCCGCAGCAATGGATCGGACGCATTCGAGGTCGCGTGCACCAATCGGTGCTCCCGTTCCGCTCCCCTAGTGTTGTGGAAGGTGGGGCGGAGGCCGCGCCGTGGCCGGGTGCGCCCACCGCCGTGATCGCGCATCGCGGGGATCCGGCCATGCTGGGGCCCATGGGCGCGCCGGCAGGATGGACGCGGGTGTTGGCGAGGAAGACGAAGACACAGCTGGGCCTCCCGAGCGTCGGGGTTCGTCCGCAAGCGCAGCAAGGGCGGAGCAGGGGAGCTGGAGCGGGCGCAGCGGGGGCACAGTCGATGGGCAAGGGCGGCGCTGCGGAAGGAGGCGGCGGAGCAGCGGCGCGACTAGGAGCGAGGCTGTGCGGGAAAGGTACGGGTCGATGGGTTTTTTTTTCCCTTGTATATACGATGGGGAGGGATAAGGCTGATGTCTCGGTGCTTCTAGAAGCCGTGGGACGTGGACGGCAGATGGGACGTGAAGGAAGGAGGCATTTGAGGATCGGACGGTTCATGTGCGGGACCTGTAGATCTACAGGAAACTGTGAGAGGCAGACAGGGAAGCATTGTTGATGAACAGTGGCTGTACCCACGTTTAAAGAAGTTTATCGTTTCGTTCGGTTAACTTATAAATCGTATTTTTTTCAGCCCTTCAACTATCAATTCAATCAACGGACGGTACACGCGGTGTCCAACAGATCTAGGTGCAGTGGCGAGGTGGCATATATGTCACATTTAGTTTCATACCGTGTGAAAACAGGTCGAACATGCACCATGTTCGCTTGTTGGTTTCAACCAGCCAATTAACAGTGTTTTTTTCTCACATAAAACTAGCACCAGTCAGCTCAAACCAGCCTAAAAACCAACCAACGAACAGACCGATGACATCTTTTATACAGGGAGAATAGGACTACGAAAGTATGAAGTTTTGGTGCTTTGACGAACACACGCTGACTGTGGGAAGATGCTGATCTTGCGTATGCGGTGAACAAAAAAATCCAGAAATGTGCTCTTTCCGCTTGAAGCAACTGATAGCTGTGTACAGGTCGAAACGGAGGCTTCAAACTCGATAGAAAAAGAAGAAGAGTTTAAGCGCGTGTTTAGTTGGGTAAAAGTTGGAAATTTGGCTACTGTAGCATTTTCGTTTTTATTTGGCAAATAGTATTCAATCATGGACTAATTAGGCTCAAAACGTTCGTCTCGTAATTTCCAACCAAACTATGCAATTAGTTTTTTTTCGTCTATATTTAATGCTCTATGCATGTATCGCAAGATTCGATGTGATGACTTATATAGCACCTTTTAAAAATTTAGAATGAAAACTAAACATGCGCTAACAAACACAGCATTTTACCGAGAAAAGCTATACGTGGGTGGGTAGGTGGGGGGCCTATTAGCTGATGACAACAGAGTGGTGTAATAGTACGGATTATTGACCAAATAGAAACATGATTATAAAAAGAGGTCAGGAAACCTAAACCTATAGAGCCCATACTGTGAGGAAGGTATGTAGTACAGACTGGATGTGTCCAAACTTTCATTGGGCAACAATAATGTTATTAGCACTATCAAGGAGAAATGACAGTGGCCAGAAAATATTTGTCCTATTCACTTAGCTTATAAACCATATTTTTCCAGTCAACAAATAGTATTTTTCTCTCATAATAAATCAACCAATAGTACTTAGTTGGTCACACAGGATCGAACGGACATGAGCGTTGGACTGTGGATGACCAGAGTTATGTGAGGAGAAAACGGGGATGCACTGTTGAACTACAGGAACGTTCACAACCAGGGATGCACGGTTGAACTACAGGAACGTTCACAAAAAATAGAGATCTTTATAGATAGATAACCTAATGATATTTAGTTGGTATCATAAATGTTATTATCTTATCATATAAATTTGATAAAACTTGAGATGCTTTGACTTTTGGAATGACTTATAATTTGAGACGGAGAGAGTAGTTGTGTCGATGTTTTGGAACCGGGGGTCCCTCAACCAACGAGTGAGTTTGTGCTGCGTGCCCCTAATCCCGGATGGTGATGCAAAGAGACACAAGGTTTATACTGGTTCAGGCAATCGAGGCCCTACGTCCAGTCTGAGAGATTGATCTTGTATTCCTTGCACCGGAGTGCTCGTAGTAGGGGGTTACAAGCTAGGTGAGAGAGGGGGCTAGCCCCAGGTCTCGGTGAGGGTGGTGCAGGCTGCTTGAGGCGTTGTTCTCAAGCAGCGTAGTGGAAGTGTCAAATTCTATCGGTCTGTTCGTCTCTTCTCAGTCTGCCCTAGAAATGGCCCCGGTGCCTCCCTTTTATACTCTAAGGGAGACCTGGGACCGTACATGGATTGCTACATAGCGCTTCTGTAAACGGGGTGGCGTGTCCGAGCCCTGTAGCCGGCCACTGTCGTGGTATGGTCGATGGAGTGGCCCTGTCCTTGTCGTGCAGAAGTGACGCGCCGGTCATACTCGATCTTGTGCGTCGTGGGGCTCCAGTATAGCTTGATGCAGGACATGGCGGGCGACGTGCTGGTCACCGTGTAATGACGTCGTAGGGAGCAGCGGTCCTGCAGACGCCGAGGCCGAGCCATCGTGGGGGGCTCGGCGGACGTGGATCCTCAGGCTGCCGAGCCCCTGAAGCAAACTGCCGAGGCCTTGGGGGAGTTATTGGACTTGGGTACTGATTCCAAGGTCACAGTAGCCCAGACGTGGCTCCCCATGCTGCGCTGTCCTTGGAGCAGGAGTTGACAGCTCAGTGAGGCATGGGCGTCAGCCATGTGCATAATGGTTAGCACAGTGGCGGGTAATCCCTGCCCAGTCCGGGCGACGTGCGGGTCATCGTGTGATGACGTCGTGGGGAGCTGTGGCTCTGCAGGTGCCGAGGCCCAGCCATCGCGGGGGGCTCGGCGGACATGGGTCCTCAGGCTGCCAAGCCCCTGAAGCAAACTGCCGAGGCCTTGGAGGGAATTATTGGTCCTGGGTACTGATTCCGAGGCCACAGTAGCCCAGACGTGGCTCCCCATGCTGCGTTGTCCTTGGAGTATGAGTTGGCAGCTCAGTGAGGCTGTGGGCGTCAGCCATGTGCATAGTGGTTAGCACAGTGGCGGGTAACCCCTGCCCCGTCCCGCTTCCTGTCCCGTCGGCCACTCTGCTGTACTGTGCCGAGCGTGCGGCCGATGTCAGGGGCAGCAGTTGGCTGAGTTAATGCGACACTGACGTTTTGTCAGAGGGACGGGAGAAGGAAGAGGCAGCGGAGTGCTGCCGAGCCCGCCTCGCGCGAGACGGAGGGTCAGTGGCCCGGCCGAGGCCTTCGACGGGGAGTCGCTCGAGGTCAGCGGTGAGGGGGCCTCGGGCGAGTCGGAGAATCGGCCGAGGCCAGCGGTGTGGGGGGCCTCGGGCGAGTCGGAGAACCGGCCGAGGCCAGCGGTGTTTTAGCTGGTTTCGATCTTTACGAAGTCTAAGTAGTCGTTTTTTAGGTCTTACTTAGGGTACCCCTTCTCACAGGCATCCGACAGTAGCCCCCGAGCCTTGGGGGGAGTGAAGGTACTCCCCCTGAGGTTCTGACGAGGATTGGCTCTCGATAGTTCCTGTTGGGATGGTGTTTGTGCTCGAGGCTTTGGTGGGTGCGCGCGAGCGCACCCGCCGGGTGTAGCCCCCGAGGCCCTGGAGGAGTGATTTCACTTCTTCAGGGGCTTTTTTCTCCTTCGAGTGAGGGGTGTTTGCCGGGCCCATGGGTGCGAGTTCGGATCGCGGGGCCTTGACGATGTTGCGGAAAAAACCCCTCAGCCTCCGCCTGGAGCGAGAGGGCTGTCAAGGGTTCCCCCGGCTTTTTGTATGACCCCCATACTTCTTTTTCGCTCGGAAGGAGGGGTGGAAGATGCCGCGCTACCCTCGGTGGGCGCGAGCGTCGGCATTTCTGGTGAGCTGTTATCGGGTAAGTCCGAGTGGAGGCCCGTACCCCGTTCGCTGGGGATCGGCTAGCGGTCCGGGGACGCGCTCCAAGAGTACCGGCGGGTCTCTCTAGTGGGTGCCGAGGCCGTTCGATGGGCCTCGGTGGCTCGGTGCCTCCCTACGGTGGGATCCCATTCGGAGACATCCCTGCCGGTCTCGGACACGACACAGGGTGCGCCCGTACAGGCTCGCCCGTAGTCGTCCCTGACTCTTTTGCCCTGGGGCAGCTGTCGAAACCCCCGGGGGGTCCAGCCTTCGAACCCCTGGACCGTAACGGGCTTGGGTCGCTTTTGTCTTTATCTTGGGCGTAGGAAGAGCCCCCGAGCCTTCGCACGGGGCGAGAGGGTGGTCAGGGGTCCTCCCGACTGTTTTGTCCGTCCCCGCACGTCCTTTTCGCTCGGACGGGGGGCTGTTTGCCGAGCCCACTCGTGTGCGAGCTTGAGCCGCTGGGTCTTGGCAAGTTTGCAGGAGGAGCCCCCGAGTCTCTCGCGCGGAGCGAGGGAGCGATCAGAGGTCCCCCTGGCTTTTTGGTTCGCCCCTCGCACGTGAGGGTCTGTTTGCCGAGCCCCCCTCGGGTGCGAGCCTAGGTCGCGGGGTCTCGGCGTCTTTAGCAGAGGGAGCTCCCTAGCCTCTGCACGGAGCAAGAGGGCCATCAGGAGCTCTTCTGGCTTTTTGAACGACCCTCGCGCTTCCTTTTCGCTCGGAAGGAGGGTTTGTTTTGCCGAGCCCCCTCGGGTGCGAGCCTAAGTCGCTGGGTCTCGGCAATGTTTTTTTGCAGGGAGAGTCCCTTAGCCTCTGCGCGGAGCAAGAGGGCCGTCAGGGATTCTCCTGACTTTTTACTCGACCCTCGCGCTTCCTTTTCGCTCGGAAGGAGGGGTGGAATGTGTCCACGCTACCCTCGGTGGGCGCGAGCGATGGCAGTTCCGGTGAGCTGTTATCGGGTAAGTCCGAGTGGAGGCCCGTACCCCGTTCGCTGGGGGTCGGCTAGCGGTCCGGAGACGCGCTCCAAGAGTGCCGGAGGGTTTCTCTAGTGGGTGCCGAGGCCATTCGCTGGGCCTCGGTGGCTCGGTGCCTCCCTACGGTGGGATCCCATTCGGAGACATCCCTACCGGTCTCGGACACGACACAGGGCGTCCCAAGCGTTTCGCTTGCTTGGGCCTCGGCCTCGTATAGGCTCGCCCGTAGTCCCCCCTGACTCTGTTGCCCTGGGGCGGCTGTCGAAACCCCTAAGGGTCCAGCCTTCGAACCCCTAGACCGTAGCGGGCTCGGTGCCCAGTTCCTTTGCCTGAAAGGAATGGGGGGGGGTTATTTCTCTCCCTACGGCTAACAATGGCAGGTGCGTCTTTTGAGGCGACTTTTTCGGGGCAGTGAAACGGCGCCTGCTGCTGCTGTGGTTGGATGTGACGTGGTGTCCGCCGACGGGACGTATCTGCGCGCACGATTTAATGAGGAGGGAGTGGGCGCGTGGGCAGTAAAATCGGATCTGGGTAACCGCGCTGGATCTTTTGGGGGAAACTTCCCCGATTTCGTCGCCCGGCGGTTTCGCCCTGTCCCTGCATAAATACGCGAAGAACCTCGCCCTTCCCCTTCTTACCTTTTCCGCACTCGCCTTTGCTGCCTCCGCGCCGTTGCTGAGAGCATAGAGCGCCGGGGAGGAGAAGGAGAAGGGCGAGAGACTGAAAGAGAGAGGGAGAGAGATTACCGCCGTAGCAGCGTCCTCCGCCGCGCAATGGCTGGTGGTCCCGTCATCCTCCCGGCGGATCCCTGGGAGCGGTCTGACGTCACCGAGGAGAAGCTGCAGTCGCTCGTGGAGGCCGGTCTTCTTCGCCCAATCACCGACCCTGACGAGCCGGAGTGGATTGCTCCGGGGAACGAGTCGGAGCCGAGGCCGCGCGACGGCTACGTGGTGAGCTTCGTTGTCTTCCACGAGCGAGGCCTCGGGTCACCGGTGGACAACTTCATGCGGGCGCTCCCGCACTACTACGGTGTGGAGCTTCATAATTTCAGCCCCAACTCCATCGCGCAGGCGGCCATCTTCGTCGCCGTCTGTGAGGGGTACTTGGGGATCGCTCCCCACTGGGAGTTGTGGCTCCACTTGTTCCGAGCGACGTTCACCACCAAGCCGGGGGGAACGAGGGGGGCTCGGAAGGTGCAGAGGGCCGGCGGCTGCACCCTTCACGTACACCAAGACCGGTAGTCCCTCTACATCCTGGCCCAGCTGTCTTCGTCCAACCGTCGTTGGTACGACGGCTGGTTCTACCTCCGTAACGACGGCGGAGGACTTCCCCCTTATACCGGGCGGGTTGTAGAGAGTCAACCAGAGAAATGGGGATACGGCGTCGTCAAGGTCGATCAGCCTAGGCTGGAACTGCTCTTGAGGGCCTTGGGGAAGCTGTGTGACCACGGCCTTTCGGTGGCCGTGGTCGTGGTGGCTTTTCACCGCCGGAGGGTGTTGCCGCTGATGGCCCGGCGGCGGCGGTTGTTCGAGATGACGCCGGGCGATCCGATCGCTGGTGTCAAGATGTCCGCCTTCGCCCTTACCGACGACGAGATCCTGCATCGGGTGAGAGAGGCGGTAGACGGGAAGCCGAAGATTGACAATCTGATGCCGTTCCCGATGCGCCCGTCGCGGGGGTATGTCTCGCTGGTAAGTTGGATGTCGTCGAGGCTTTCGCGGCCTTCTTGTTTTTCGTTTTCCTTTTTTCTTTTTTGTCCATTGTCTTACTTCGTTGTTCCCATAGGGGATAAGAGACGTGCGAGGCTCCCCGCCGCCCGTTCCCGAGGACGCCCGGCGGCGGTCCGTGAACAGGGCGCGTGCCGAGGAGGAGAAGAAGAAGAAAGATGCCAAGGAGGCGAAGCGCACGAAGAAGCTCCTTGCGCGCGAAAAGCTAGACGCCCGTCGCCGGCGTCAGAAGCTCGACGGTCTCCCGTTGGAGCCGTCTCCCTCGTCGTCGATGTCGGATTCTTCGGGCGACGGCGATGGGCGCGAGGTGGGGACGGCCTGCCTGGAACATCCTCCCCGACATTAGGGAGATGGTGCCCGGGGCGCCGGCAAGGAGCCTGACTGCTCCTAGGAGGAAGAGGTGTCCCGGGGCCGGTGGCGGCTCGTCCCGGGGCCGAGGCCGACACACCCGAGGCGCGGGTGTTGGAGGAGCGTGCCGTCAGCCCGATGGGTTCGACGGTGGAGGTGGAGCCGGCGATGGTGGGGGCGACCCCCTCGTCTCCGCGAAGGGTCGAGGAGGTGCCGGGGCCCGACGGAGGCCAGCTGGCACCGGTGGTCACCGAGGCCGCGCTGCTGCCACCACCACCGCCGTTGCAGAGGAGACTGGCGGTGTTGAAGCGGCTGCACCCCCGTTCACGGTAAGCGTTTTTTCTGGTGGAGTACGTACTACTTCTTGTTTGCCCCTCGGTCGCGTGCTGACCTTGGGAGTGTCTTTGCTTCCAGCCAGACGCATCTGGTGGAAGATCCTCCCTTGGCGCCCCGTAAGGCGCTCAAGGTGAATGTTAGCTCCTCTGCCCATCAGGCAGCGGAGGCGCAGGCTGGCGTGCAGCGTGGCGCGGCGTCGGGCGGGGCCGTTTCGGAGGAGGCGGCTGCCCAGGAAAAGGGTGCCGAGGCAGCCGCGGAGCGAGTGGAGGAGGAGGAGCCCACGCCTCGCAATGTCGCGGGTCTTGGGGCGAAGGAGGCTGGGGCGTCCATTATTGCCGAGGCCGTTGAGGGTGAGGCCGGAGCCCCCAAGACCTCTGAAGCCAGGGCGGTGGATGCCGGGGCCACCGAGGTAGAGATGGCGGAGGCCAGAGCCCCCGGGTCCGTCGAGGCTGAGGCGATGGAGGTGGAGACGGAGCAAATTTTGGCGCCGCCCCTGGTTCAGACAATCTCGTCTGATGATTCTTCCCGAGGGAAGGAGGCGGCGGACGTCGAGGAGGCCAGTACCGTGGAGCAGCCGGTCCCAGATCCCGCCGAGGGGAGTTCGGCCCTTGTCCGACTACGGCCCGAGCCCCGTGGGTGGAACTTCCCGCGTGTTTTCTGGCGGAGCCAGGCTGATCCCGAGGGGGAGCCTGTGTTCGCCCTTGAAGATATCGCAGAGGGGGGGCGGTGGGATACCCTCGAGCAGTACCGCCAACTGGCAGTGCAGTCGCTGCAGACGGCGATGACTATTATGGGACGGGACTTGCCCGGTGTTACCCAGGTAAGTACCTTCCTCTCCCGTGCCGAGTTGTTTTCTCTTCGAGTTCCCTCGCAGCGTTTTGACGCGCATTTCTTACCTTTATAGGAGCTCAAGACCCGGTCCCTTGGGAAATCGGTGTTCCTATGAAGGGAGAGGGATATCTGGGACCAGCTCCGGCGGCAGAGGGGCCTGCTCGCCGATGCCCAGGGGCTTTTGTTAGCACGGAGTGCGGAGGTGGAGGACCTCCGCCTTCGTTGTGCTGACCTTCAGGCCGAGTTGGTCATGGCTAAGGGGCAGGCTGCCCCCTTGGAGGCGAAGATCAAGGAACTGGAGGAAGAGCGAGACTCCTTCAGGTCTCGGGCCCAAGAAGCGACGGCCTCTGCGAAGGCCACAGCCGGGCAGCTGGGTGCGGAGCAGAGCGAGCATCAGGCGACGAGAGTCGCCTTGGCAGAGGTTACCAAGGCGGCCGAGGCCTCTCGGGTCGAGGTCCTAGCCTGGGAGAACAAGGCCGAGGGTGAGTTCCGCTGAACCGTGTTCCTTGTTCCACTGGTTCTGGTTCGCGTTTGACTCCTGTCCCCTCGTTGCGACGTAGATCTGAAAAAAGAAGCTTCCCAGGCGGCTGAGGCCTCCGTCGCAGCGCAAGCGGTGCTGGATGCTGAGGTCCGGGAGCACGAGGCGTTACGTAGCACTGTCCGTACCGCCTGCGAGGCCCTGGACGTCGAGGAGGTCCAATCAGCCAGCTCCCTTGGGAGCCGCCTGATTGCGTTGAGCGGCCGCGTCCGCGAGAGGCTTCGAGGGGCTTTGCACACGGGTGTCAAGCGCGCCCTGGCCGTCGTCTCTTCGCACTACGCCATCAACCTCGAGGCTGTCAGCGACGGCTATGTATTGCCAGAAGATGACGAGGAGGCTGATGCAGAGGTCGTGAAGCTGTTGGAGGCGGCCGAGGCACCTGGCACGGCGCTGGCTGGTCTGTTTGAAGAAGAGGTGGTCCCTCCCGCGTCGGCCACCGATCCTTGAGCTTTGACCTGGGCCAAAAGGGGCCATGTAACCGGATTGAGTTAGTTGTTGTATCGTGACGTTTTTGTGGCTGTTGAGGCCTTTTAAAGTATTTGCGTATGTGCGTCTTTTAACCGTTTTCTGTTCTATTTCCAAGCCTGTGCCCTCTGTCTCGATCTTGGGAACCCGCGAAGAAATCCCTCGGTACCTAAGCCGTCCTTTGGCGAAGGGTGGTGAGGGAGCTGCCGTAGCCCAGAGGCGTAGGCCGTTCTCACGACTCGATCGGCCCTTTGGCCTCCAGACAACTTTTGGTCTTTGGGTTTCTTGTGGAGGTCCCGTCGGAGCGTAAGAGAGTTTGGGGTACAAATTTTTTTTTTGAAAGATCATTAACAAACGGTGTTCGAGACTCAAGGGGTTTCGGGACTTTAGGGGGTTTCCCCCTATTTGGCCCTCGAGGGAGGCTCGGCTTTACAGAGGCAGAGCCGAGTCTCCCTTATAGCGCTATTGTGACGTCGAGCCCCTATCTCTGCATGGAACCTACTTGGAGCCTACGCTGTCCTTTGGGTGAAAAAGGTGGTGAGAGAGCTGCCGTAGCCCGGAGGCGTGGGCCGTTCTCACGGCTCAGCTGGCCTTTTCGCCTTTGAGACGTTCGTACGGTCCTTAGGTTCTATACGATCGACTTGTCTATAAGGGGGGTTCCTTGAAAGATTATAACAACTAAGAACGCTTTCTTTATTGTATTTCGAGGAACAATGTAAACAACGTTTGGAAATTTAAGGGTAGAAGCGACGTAGCTGTTCTATGTTCCAAGCGTTTGCGAAGATTTCGCCCTTCTCGTTGGCCAATTTGTAGGTCCCGGGCTTCAGCACTTGAGCGACGATGTACGGCCCTTCCCAGGGTGGGGTCAGCTTGTGGCGGCCCTTGTTGCTCTGCCTCCGTGTCAGCACCAGGTCGCCCACCTTCAGGTCTCGGCTTTGGACGCGCCGGGATTGGTAGCGCCGTAGGGCTTGCTGGTACCTGGCTGAGTGTAGTAGCGCGACGTCTCGGGCTTCCTCCAGTTGGTCGAGGGCGTCTTCGTGGGCAGTGCGGTTGCTTTGCTCATTGTACGCCTGTAGCCTTGGGGAACCGTATTCTAAGTTAGTGGGGAGGATGGCCTCGGCTCCATAGACCAGGAAGAACGGTGTGAATCCCGTGGCTCGGCTTGGGGTATTTCTTAGGCTCCAGATGACTGACGGGAGTTCGGCAAGCCATTTCTTGCCAAACGTCTTCAATTGGTTGAATATTCTTGGCTTAAGGCCTTGTAGGATCATGCCGTTGGCACGCTCTACTTGGCCATTCGTCCTTGGGTGCCCTACGGCCGACCAAGCCACCCGGATGTGGTGGTCGTCGCAGAACGTTAGGAACTTACGTCCGGTGAATTGTGTCCCATTGTCAGTGATGATGGTGTTAGGAACCCCGAACCTATGGATGATATTGGTGAAGAACAGCACCGCTTGCTCGGATTTAATCTGAGCGATTGGGCGAGCCTCGATCCATTTGGAGAATTTGTCGATAGCTACCAGCAGATGGGTATGGCCCCCGGATGCCTTCTGCAGAGGCCCAACCATGTCCAGCCCCCACACAGCGAATGGCCATGTGATGGGGATGGTTTGGAGGGCTTGGGCCGGAAGGTGCGTGTGTCGAGCGTAATACTGGCATCCCTCGCAGGAGCGTACTAGCTTCGTGGCGTCGGCCACCGCCGTTGGCCAATAGAAACCTTGGCGGAAGGCGTTACCCACGAGCGCCCGAGGTGCCGCGTGGTGCCCGCAGACTCCCGCGTGCAAGTCCCAAAGTAAGGATTGGCCAGCCTCGGTGGTGATGCATCGCTGGAGAACACCAGATGGGCTACGCCTATACAACTCGTCGTCGCAGAGGGCGTAAGTCTTGGCGCGTCGCGCAAGCCGTCGGGCTTCGGTTCTATCAGCGGGCAGTTCTCCTCGAACGAGGTGATCAAGGAAAGGGACTCGCCAGTCCGTTCCTTGGTCGACCTTGGGAGGCTCTGCGTCAATCGCCATGGCCTCGGGCTCGGCGGGCGAGGTCTTGGTGGCAGAGGGGGCCTCAGGCCCTTCGGTGGGCTCGGCCGATGGGCCCTCTTCCATCGCTGAGGCGTAGTCGACGGATGGCTTGTGGAGGTCTCTGGTGAAGACGTTCGGGGGGACCGGGGTCCGTGCAGACGCCATCTTTGCTAGTTCGTCCGCGGCCTCGTTGAACTTTTGTGCAACGTGGTTGAGTTCGAGACCGTCGAACTTGTTCTCCAGGCGACATACCATCGCGCAGTACGCCTTCATTTTGGGGTCATGGCAGCTTGACTCTTTCATCACCTGATCGACGACGAGCTGCGAATCACCCCGTACGTCAAGACGTCGTACTCCAAGTTCGATGGCAACTTGCAGGCCGTTGATGAGGGCCTCGTATTCGGCGACATTGTTGGAGGCGGTGAAGTGAAGCCGGATCATGTAGCGCATGTGTACTCCGAGGGGCGAGACCAGGAGCAGGCCCGCGCCAGCCCCAGTCTTCATCAGGGACCCGTCGAAGTACATGGTACAGCATTCTGATTGTATCTGAACGGGTGGCAGCTGTGTGTTGGTCCATTCAGCTACAAAGTCGGATAGGACCTGTGATTTGATCGCCTTCCGAGGCACGAAGGACAGGGTTTCCCCCATGAGTTCGACAGCCCACTTGGCTACTCTACCCGAGGCCTCCCGGTTTTGGATTATCTCTTCGAGAGGAAACGACGACACCACAGTCACCGGGTGGGACTCGAAGTAGTGACGCAGCTTGCGTCGAGCCAAGACTACTGCGTAAACCAGCTTCTGGATGTGGGGGTAACGCGTCTTAGTTTCGGAGAGGACTTCGCTGATGAAGTAAACAGGTCGTTGGATGGGTAGGGCATGTCCCTTCTCCTGCCTCTCGACTACTACGGCCGCGCTGACCACTTGGGTTGTCGCGGTGACGTAGAGCAAGAGGTGCTCGCCCTCGGCGGGCGGTACCAAGACGGGGGGTTGGTCAGCAGTGCTTTGAGCCTGGCGAGGGCTTCCTCAGCCTCGGCGGTCCAAGAAAAGCGCTCGGACTTTCTCAAGAGGCGGTAGAGGGGCAGGCCTTTTTCGCCGAGGCACGAGATGAAGCGACTTAGGGCTGCAAGGCATCCCATGACCCTCTGTACTCCCCTGAGGTCTCTGATTGGCCCCATGCTGGTTATAGCTGAGACCTTCTCTGGGTTGGCCTCAATGCCGCGTTCCAAGACTATGAATCCCAAGAGCATGCCTCGGGGGACCCCGAACACGCACTTCTCGGGGTTGAGCTTGATGCCCTTCTCTCTAAGGCATTTGAAGGTCACCCTCAAGTCATTCACGAGATTCTCGGCCTTTCTAGTTTTGACCATGATGTCGTCTACGTAGGCCTCGACGGTCTGCCCAATGTTGTCGCCAAAGACCTGGGTCATGCACCGCTGGTACGTGGCACCTGCGTTTCTGAGGCCAAAGGGCATCGTGACGTAGCAGTACATGCCAAACGGTGTGACGAAGGAAGTCGCGAGCTGGTCGGACTCTTTCATCTTGATCTGATGGTATCCGGAGTACGCATCGAGGAAAGACAGGGTCTCGCACCCTGCGGTGGAATCAACGATTTGATCGATTTGAGGTAATGGGAAGGGGACCTTTGGACAGGCCTTATTCAGACCGGTGTAGTCTACACACATCCTCCACTTCCCATTTTTCTTCTTGACTAAAACGGGGTTAGCCAACCACTCCGGGTGGGATACTTCCTTGATGAACCCGGCCGCTAAGAGCTTCTGTACCTCCTCCCCGATGGCCCTGCGTTTTTTCTTCGTCGAAGCGCCGCAGGCGCTGCCCTCGCCGGTCTAGATCCAGCCCGGATGTCCAGGGCATGCTCGGCGACTTCCCTTGGTATGCCCGGCATGTCCGAGGGACTCCATGCGAAAATGTCGGCGTTCGCACGGAGAAAGTCGACGAGCACGGCTTCCTATTTGATGTCGAGGGTGGCACTGATTTCAGTGCCCGGTCGTCGGGGCATGCGGGGTCGACTGGGATGAGTTTGATGGTTTCAGCGGGCTCAAACGCCCCCGCGCGACGCTTGGAGTCAGGCACCTCGCCACTGAGCTGGTCTAGGTGGGCGATGAGGGTCTCGGCCTCCGCAAGGGCCTCGGCGTACTCGATGCACTCGACGTCGCAGTCGTATGCATGTTCGTACGTGGACTCGATTGTGATGACACCATTAGGGCCTGGCATCTTGAGCTTGAGGTAGGTATAGTTGGGCACTGCCATGAACTTGGCGTAGCAAGGTCGCCCTAGGATGGTGTGGTAGGCTCCCCCGAACCCGACTACTTCGAAGGTGAGGGACTTCCTTTCGGTAGTTGGAAGGGGTGCCGAAGCAGACGGGAAGGTCGATGCGCCCGAGGGGTTGTGTGCGCCTACCTGGCACGATGCCGTGGAAGGGTGCAACGTCGCCTCGTAGCCTTGACGGTCGATCTCTAAGAGCTCCAGGGTGTTGGCATAGAGGATGTTGAGACCGCTGCCACCGTCCATCAACACCTTGGAGAGTCGGGTGTTGCCGATGATCGGGTCGACGACCAGTGGGTACTGCCTAGGATTCGGAATACGGTCGGGGTGGTCACCTCGATCGAAGGTGATCGCTTCTCGGGACCAGTCGAGGGTACTAGGGGGTGGCCACCTTGACTGAGAAGACTTCTCGGCGCTCCCTCTTGCGCTGCCGCGTCGTAAGGGCATGCCGAGGGCCCACCGAAGATCATGAAAGCGTTTGCGTACCTCGGGGAACCCATCGTCCTTGTCCTCGTTCCGACCGCCAGCGCCCTTCTGCTTGGCGTCGTCGTCGGGGAGCCCGAGCTTGGCGTAGTAGCGCCGTAGCATGGTGCATCTTCGAGAGCATGCTTCACCGGACCTGATGGTAAGGGCAGGGCTTCTTCAGCATGTCGTCGAATAGCCTGGGGCCACGGGGGCCTCGGGCATTCCTGCGATCTGTTGTGGCGACCTGGATGGCCTCGAGGACCTCCCGCTTCCCTGGGCGACCCTTCTTCTTTTTCTTTGGGAGGTGGGAGGTTGAGGCCACGGGGGCCTCTTCCCTCCGCTTACCCTTGCAATCGGCGTCGGGGAAGATGGCTCCGACAGCCTCTTCTCCTGAGGCGAAGCTGGTGGCGATGTCGAGGAGCGCGGCAGCAGAGCGCGGGACGTTGCGTCCTAACTCTCGGACCAAATCCCGACAAGTGGTGCCGGAGAGGAAAGCCTGGACGATCTCCGAGTCGCCGACGCTGGGTAGCTCGGTGCACTGTTGAAAGGTCCTTGTTTGGTTTTGGTAATTGAGTGACAACTTAGGTGGACTAATTGTGTTTATGTGAGATACACAGGTGATTAGTCCATAGGTACATGTGTGTGAGCAACATATGCCATGAAGGTGAAAATGGCTTGGAGATGTTGCAAAGCTCACACATGTGATGATGAAGGAGCTTAAATGCACATGAGACATGACATTGAGTCATGTGATCAAGGTGGAGAAGATCAAGACAAGACTTGGCTTGATGGACCGGTTGCAAGCGTGAAGGGCAAGTCGAAGGCTTTGGAGTGATGGACCGCGTGGCGGTGAAGCTTGAGCAAGACTTGGCGCCGATGGACGATGGCAACGGTAAAGAGCAAGTAGAGTCAAGATCGATGAACCAATATGATCATGTGATGATATGAAGTGGATCATATCATTGTTGATCGTGTTGGTGCATGTGTTGCATCAACATTGGAGGAGATGGAATGGAATGCGCAAGGCAAAGGTATAACCTAGGGCATTTCATTTCACCGGTCATAGGTGTGTAGAGAAGTTTATGACCGGGTTTAGGATAGATGGCCGTACTATCAAGAGGGGCAAACTTGTTTGCATATCGGTCATCTAGTGCCACTCGAGTGATCTAACTTTGCATTGTCGCTAGGATCGAGTGGCGTGGCAAGTTGAGTGGCTAACATCCTTTGGGAAATGATTGTGAAAATGCTAACACACATACACATGGTGGTGTACACTTGATGGTGTTGGCACATTTACAAAGACGGGGCAGGGGTTTCGGGAAAATGGAATGTCTATTTTCTATTGCGCCGGATGCAAATTCTTATGGTTAGCACACTTGAGCAAGGGTGAAGAAAATGGAGAAGATGCTGGCGTCGGTCAACTGACCGGACGCTAGATCTGAATGCACCGGACGCTGGCAGGCTGCGCCCGGTCGCGCTGATGTGGAGTGTAGCAGTCGCTGGAGTGTGACCGGACGCTGGCTGCGTCCGATCGCGTTCGACCGGACGCGTCCGGTCATGCTCGGGAGCTTACTGGAAATGACCGGACGCTGGGGGTTCAGCGTCCGGTCAGTTGAAGTTGCTGCGTCCGGTCAGGTCAAGTGACCGTTGGAATCGGGACACGTGGTCGTCTGTGGGCGACCGGACGCTGAGGTCCAGCGTCCGGTCAACACGACCGGAGCGTCCGGTCGGCCCGACCGTTGTCCAGTGAAGGGGTAACGGCTAGTTTAGCCCTTGGGGCTATAAATAGAAGTGGCCTTCGGCCATGGCTGGCGCGGAGCACCTCAAGGGACTTAGTGTCCATGCTTGTGAGTGCTTGGGAGCCCTCCATCACACATATACTTGATAGTGATCATTCGATTGTGTGAGTGAGCGATTCTAGTGCGATTGCATCGTGAGGTTGCATCGAGTGGCACTAGGTGATCGAGTTGCAAGCCGGTGGTGCTTGTTACTCTTGGAGGTTGCCACCTCCTAGACGGCTTGGTGGTGGTCTCCGTCGAAGCGCGCAAGAAGCTTGTGCGGCGCTCCGAAGAAGTGCTTGTGAGGGGCATTGTGCTCGCCCCGCGGGAGCCGCGAAGAGCAACTCTAGTAAAGCGTGTCATTGAGCTACCCTCACTCAAGGGGTTGGTTCTTGCGGCGCCCGACGTGCGGGCTTAGCGGGTGATGCTAATTAGCCGTCGAACCACCAAGTGAGCGGTCGACACAACGGGGACTAGCGTGTTGGCAAACACGTGAACCTCGGGAGAAAAATCATCGTGTCAACCTTGTTCTTCCCGTTGGTTTGCATCCCCATTACACAAGCTTGCAATTACTTTTATACATATTAAGCTTGTGTAGTTGCTCTTGTAATTAGATAGCTTGTGTAGCTTGCTAATTACCTTCTTGCTTGTGTAGCATAGAAGTAGCTCCCTTGCATGGCTAATTTGGTTTTAGTAACCTTGTTAGTCACATTGCTTAGTTTGTGTAGCTAAGTATTTGCGCTCTCTAATTAGGCATTGGTTGCCTTGTTATTGAGCATTGCTAGTGAGCTTAGTTAGCTTTGTGCTTTTGCTTACTAGCATGTGTAGGAGCTCCCTTGTTGCTTAAAGTACTAGTGGCATAGGTTTGTGTGACCTTGCTCCTAGAATTGTTTAGGAGAGCTCTAGCTAGCCCGGCACCTTGGTTGCATAATTGTTATCTTTGCAAGGTGCTAGTGAACATATATAGTGGGGTATAGTCTTGGCTAGACCGATAGTTTTAATTCCGCATTTATATCGGTTAGCCGACGCGATTAAGTTCTTGAAAAGACTATTCACCCCCCTCTAGTCGCCATCTCGACCCTTCAACTGTTTGGAGAAGCGCCGGATGAAGTCTCGGAGAGACTCGTCCGGCTTCTGGCGGCAGCTCTTAAGATCCCAGGAATTCCCGGGGCGTACGTAAGTGCCCTGGAAGTTCCCGACGAAGATCCTAACTAAGTCGCGCCAGTCGTGGATTTGCGAGGGAGGGAGGTGCTCGAGCCAGGCTCGTGCCGAGTCCGACAAGAGCAGAGGGAGATTGCGGATGATGAGCAGGTCATCGTCCGCGCCGCCCAGCTAGCAGGCCAGGCGGTAATCGACGAGCCAGAGCTCCAGGTTGGTCTCGCCGCTGTACTTCGCGAGATTGGCCGGCTGTCGGAACCGGGCGAGGAAAGGAGCCGCGTGGATGGCCCTGCTGAAGACCCGAGGGCCTGGCGGCTCAGGGGAAGGACTACGGTCCTCACCGCTGTCGTAGCGACCGCCTCGGTGCGGGTGGTAGCCCCGGGCGGCTCCGTTGTCGTGGTGCCGTCGCCCGCCAACTACTTCGCGGTCGCCCCGTGCCTCGCGTTGGTCTCTAGGTCGATCGCGTACCGAGGGGGCCCTGTTGACCGTCGGCGTGCGAGCGGCCTCGAGGCGGACCGAGGCGTCCTGGCCCCGGTGAGGTTGCGCTGCGGGCTGCTCTGAAGTGCCTCCGCGCCAGCGGGAGGCGGAACTTTCGACCTGCTGCACTGCTGCGGTCTCGAGGAGGTCGCGGAGCTCTTCGCGGACCCGTCGCCCCTCGGTGGTGGAGGGCTCGGGCATCGCTCGGACCAGCATCGCAGCCGCTGCGACATTCTGGCTAGCGCGATTAAAGATTGGGGGTGGCTCTCCCCCCTCGTTATCGTTGATGCGGTGATGGACGTCGCGGGCCCTCCCTCGGGCTCCCCTGCCCTCACCACGCCCTTGCTGCTCCTGCTCAAGAGTGTCCCGAAGCTGTTGCAGAAGGAGCCGGTCCTGTTCGACCTTGGCTTGAAGCTCGCGGAGCTGCTCTAGGTCTGGGCGTCGATGTCCTCCGCGAACAGGATTCTCGTTCCGTGCTGCCGGGGATTCGAGACGCGGAGGTGTGGCGTCGCCCGCCCCTGCCCGGGGCGGGGAATGGTTGCCTATCCTCTCGTCCTCTTCGCCCGCCCTTGGCATCCCGAGCCCGACGTGGAAGCACTCATGAGATGGATCGTAAGTCCCTTCGTCGTCGGAGTCAGAGTAGCCGAGGCAGTAGTCGCTTACAGCCAAGAATCGGCGCAAAGCCCCAGGGTTGTGGAGTTCGGAGAAGTCCGCCCCGGGCCATGCCTCGTCCTCGTCCGAGGAGTCGGAGCGGATGCTCAGGTCGGGAGCGAAGCGCTGGCGGCGTTCCGAGGGGTGCTCGTGAATGGCAGCGTAAGCGTAGGCGTAAGAGGCGGCGGCATTTCTCAATCCAAAGGGGGATGGCGACGGTGCCGTCTCCATATTCTGCCCCGCCGGGGTCGGCTCTCCAGGGAGTGGTGGAGCGGAGCCAGACGGCTGGGTATCGCCGCAAGCCGCCGGCGATTTTCCTTCGTCCATGCTCAGGCCAGACAGGTCCCCAGCCAGGAACCCCGTACCAACAGCTAGTCGTAGGGTATCGGCGGGGAGTGGCGTGCCGCCCTGGGTTCGCGTAGCGTCGGGGTGGCCTTGCTCGCGTCGTGCCTGGCGAGCATGGCGAGAGCGGCTGCCCGGGCGCCGCCTGCGCCTGGGCTGCCGGGGCATGACTTCATCGTCGGACGGTGGGGCTCGAGGGGCGAGGAGCGCCATGTCATACTCATGCCCTAGAGACATGAACTCTAGGCTTCCGAACCAAACTATGGTGCCGAGACGCAATGGTCGTATGGGGTCTGCCATTCGGAACTCGCTAGGATGATGAAGCCGACACGCAGCACCCCTACCTGGCGCGCCAACTGTCGATGTTTTGGAACCGGGGGTCCCTCAACCAACGAGTGAGTTTGTGCTGCGTGCCCCTAATCCCGGATGGTGATGCAAAGAGACACAATGTTTATACTGGTTCAGGCAATCGAGGCCCTACGTCCAGTCTGAGAGATTGATCTTGTATTCCTTGCACCGGAGTGCTCGTAGTAGGGGGTTACAAGCTAGGTGAGAGAGGGGGCTAGCCCCAGGTCTCGGTGAGGGTGGTGCAGGCTGCTTGAGGCGTTGTTCTCAAGCAGCGTAGTGGAAGTGTCAAATTCTATCGGTCTGTTCGTCTCTTCTCGGTCTGCCCTAGAAATGGCCCTGGTGCCTCCCTTTTATACTCTAAGGGAGACCTGGGACCGTACATGGATTGCTACATAGCGCTTCTGTAAACGGGGTGGCGTGTCCGAGCCCTGTAGCCGGCCACTGTCGTGGTATGGTCGATAGAGTGGCCCTGTCCTTGTCGTGCAGAAGTGACACGCCGGTCATACTCGATCTTGTGCGTCGTGGGGCTCCAGTATAGCTTGATGCAGGACATGGCGGGCGACGTGCTGGTCACCGTGTAATGACGTCGTAGGGAGCAGCGGTCCTGCAGACGCCGAGGCCAAGCCATCGTGGGGGGCTCGGCGGACGTGGATCCTCAGGCTGCCGAGCCCCTGAAGCAAACTGCCGAGGCCTTGGGGGAGTTATTGGACCTGGGTACTGATTCCGAGGCCACAGTAGCCCAGACGTGGCTCCCCATGCTGCGCTGTCCTTGGAGCAGGAGTTGACAGCTCAGTGAGGCATGGGCGTCAGCCATGTGCATAATGGTTAGCACAGTGGCGGGTAATCCCTGCCCAGTCCGGGCGATGTGCGGGTCATCGTGTGATGACGTCGTGGGGAGCTGTGGCTCTGCAGGTGCCGAGGCCCAGCCATCGTGGGGGGCTCGGCGGATGTGGGTCCTCAGGCTGCTGAGCCCCTGAAGCAAACTGCCGAGGCCTTGGAGGAAATTATTGGTCCTGGGTACTGATTCCGAGGCCACAGTAGCCCAGACGTGGCTCCCCATGCTGTGTTGTCCTTGGAGTAGGAGTTGGCAGCTCAGTGAGGTGTGGGCGTCAGCCATGTGCATAGTGGTTAGCACAGTGGCGGGTAACCCCTGCCCCGTCCCGCTTCCTGTCCCGTCGGCCACTCTGTTGTACTGTGCCGAGCGTGCGGCCGATGTCAGGAGCAGCAGTTGGCTGAGTTAATGCGACATGACGTTTTGTTAGAGGGACGGGAGAAGGAAGAGGCAGCGGAGTGCTGCCGAGCCCGCCTCGCGCGAGACGGAGGGTCAGTGGCCCGGCCGAGGCCTTCGACGGGGAGTCGCTCGAGGTCAGCGGTGAGGGGGCCTCGGGCGAGTCGGAGAATCGGCCGAGGCCAGCGGTGTGGGGGGCCTCGGGCGAGTCAGAGAACCGGCCGAGGCCAGCGGTGTTTTAGCTGGTTTCGATCTTTACGAAGTCTAAGTAGTCGTTTTTTAGGTCTTACTTAGGGTACCCCTTCTCACGGCATCCGACAAGTTGTTAGTCAAGGAATCCAAACAGAGCCTTAGTCGCATTAGTATCGCGTTACACTGGATGTTAATCTGGATTAGATGATGCAATTTGTTGTTGTTTGTTTTGCCTGAATAAGAAGCTGTTTGTAATTGGGCCTCGTTAACTTTGCAAAAAAAAGTGAACCCGATGAATAGTACCACTTTCGTCTTATTTGACAAATATTGTCCAATCATAGACCAACTAGGCTCAAAAGATTCATCTCGTGATTTTCAACTAAACTGTGTAATTAGTTATTTTTTTATCTACATTTAATATTCCATGCAAGCGGCTAAAAATTGATGTGATGGAGAGAGAGTGAAAAAACTTGGAATTTGGATGGCATCTAAACAAGGCCTTGGTTTCTGCGTAAGTGGCCATACCGTGTATTGAATTGTGGAGCGAGTGCAAGAGAAAATGTGCATGTTGGATACACATGATTTAGCCGAATTGTGGGATGCAATGTAAGCTTGCTTTGAAGATCTATATAGCCTAAACATGTACGAGCTGAACTCGGGGCCTGGTTAAAAAGATGTATGTCATAATTAATCTGATCTATGCTGATACTTATATGATATAAAAAATAGGGTAAAGTTCACTTTAGGACCTCCAACTATCACAGAAGTATGGATTTCACCCTCCAACTTCAAAACCGGATAACATTGGCCCTCCAACTCTCGAAAAAGTTCACTTTAGGACCCTGGCCGGTTTCCCTGGTGGTTTTGCATGGCACTGTAGCAGTGCTGACGTCAGCGATGACGTCAGCACTTCTTTTTAATTTGCAAAATTGATATCTTTTTATTCGGAGCTTCAAATATAGCAAATAATATATCAATTTTGATCGTCTCGACGAGCTCTTTGCAATGGTGTACTCCGTTTTGTTGTTTGAGATAATTTTATTTCATGAAAAAAATAAATATTTCTACAAAACAAGTTAGAATAACATAACTCGTGGAATTTGTTAGATAAATAATATTTTTATTATTATGTAACACGAAATGTTGTCTTTTTAGGTTCATTTGACCATAGAATATATAAGTTTGACCATTTTTGAAATGCAATAATTCAAAACTTGTTTTGTAGAAATATTTCTGCTTCGTGTCCGCCTGGTCCGCAAATATTTATGCAATAATTCAAAATATTTCTGCAATAATTCAACAAGGGCGCCGTGTCCGTCCGGTTCTGGCTGCACGACACGAGCTTCTGCTTCGTGTGCTGCCACCTCGCGTCGGGCGGGCGCGAGGGCGACGAGGCGCACCGCAACGCCGACGCCACGGAGATCCTCGCCCGGACAACCTTCCCGCGGGGGCACGCGCTCAACTTACCGATGCCGCACAAGATTCTAGACCACGAGTAAGCCACTCACTATTGCTGCTACCTGCTCCCTCAATTCAATCTAGCTATCCACTGCCACTTCATGCGGTCATACTCATGCCATGCCAGCCAGGAAACAGATACGTACAGGTCGGCCGAATGGTCGTCCAGTTCCTGTGTGCTGCAATAGTAGCCGTAGGAAAGGAAAAATGACAGGTGTACACGAATCGTATACTGTATCGGATTTGGGTACAAGATAAATATAATACTACTACTACCACTAGCTACTTAATTTCACCACAAAAACAGAAAAAAA
The DNA here is from genome assembly GCF_019320115.1 of Miscanthus floridulus. Taxonomy (NCBI): domain Eukaryota; kingdom Viridiplantae; phylum Streptophyta; class Magnoliopsida; order Poales; family Poaceae; genus Miscanthus; species Miscanthus floridulus. Next base: position 8,144,420 of record NC_089586.1, read on the forward strand.
CTACACTAGGAGCAGTAAACATATCGTTTGATCGTGTCATATGTTGACAGTTAGTTAACCGCAGCTAGGGAAGGTTAATTCAAAAATATCTAAGCGATCGTGGCAGGTCTGATTGACCGTCCAACTCCCTGTTTTATATACTGACTACGTTGGTGTTGTACATATACAAATATACAAAGTATATAAAATACTTGCATACGTCAGCTTAATTGCATAACTTGTTTTGTAGAAATATTTATTTTTTTATGAAATAAAATTATCTCAAACAACAAAACGGAGTACACCATTGCAAAGAGCTCGTCGAGACGATCAAAATTGATATATTATTTGCTATATTTGGAGCTCCGAATAAAAAGATATCAATTTTGCAAATTAAAAAGGCACTGCTACAGTGCCACACAAAACCGCCTGGGAAACCGGCGAGGGTCCTAAAGTGAACTTTTTTTAGAGTTGGAGGGCCAATATTATCCGGTTTTAAAGTTAGAGGTTGAAATCCATACTTCTACGATAGTTGGAGGTCCTAAAGTGAACTTTACCCTAAAAAATATTAGTATTGTTTTTATAGAGATGATTAAAATTAAGATTGTTTGACTTCTCGAGAAGCGATAATCGTATTCTTTAGGTGAGTACTAGTTATTTAAATTGAAAATAATTGCAAAGACATGAGCTGAAATTTATGCAGAATCTATCACCCAAGCAATAGAAAACATCAAAGTAGTTATTTAAATTGAAAATAATTGCAAAGACATGTGCTGAAATTTATGCAGAATCTATCACCCAAGCAATAGAAAGAAAACAAAATTTCAAAAAAAAACGCGCCAGGTAGGGGTCGAACCTACGGCCTTCTGCTTAGGAAACAGACGCTCTATCCACTGAGCTACAGGCGCTTCTGTGGTTGTATCTGATAGTGTTTGTGTTGATAAGTGATCAATCTCTGTCTATTTCTCCAACACTAGAAGATAAAAGTTACCTCCTTCATTGTTGAGCATGAAATAAATGATGTGCACTAACGACAGCAAAATGGCAAAAACTTCAAAAACCTGGATCGTTAACTTGTAAAGTTTGAGGAAATGCCAGAGAAGATGTGCACTAACAGCAGGAAAATGGCAAAAATTTCAAAAACCTGGATCATTTACTTAACTTGTAAGGTTTCAGCATCAAAATAAAAAGGAATTCTCGCAAAAAAGGACAAAAGAGGATTTCAACAAAAAAATGAGAAAAGCTTGTTGTGGAAAGATATGCATTTAGCTCGTTGTTTCGAATACATGAATAATAAAAAAGGACATGTGTGCACCTTTTTTAGGCAACCAACATATTCTTTACAGTTGGAACAAAAGAGTACATATCTGCTAACATTTTCCTGTTTTTTCTTGCATGCATAGGCTATTCATAGTACAATGCTCCCCATGAGTTTCTTTTAATTAAAAGAACATCGTTGTGATGACAGTCCAAATGGATGAATTCACATGGAGTCTCTCCTACATGTATGCAGAGGACCAAATATGCCATTCCATTTCTCTGCGCCTTTTGTCAACTCCTGTAAAACTGTAATCCACGAAACATAAGCTATTGTCCAGCATACGCTTGCAGATTTTTCTGATCCAGGAAAAAAGTTACCTCACCTCAAGTCATTTATGTTTTTCCTTGTCAAGCGCAATTTCAACAAGCTGAATGTTCCCCTGAAGCGAAGCAGCCTTGCATGGTGGCAGGAAGGAGAAACCATCCAGCAGTTTCAAACACTTCAAACCCCACTTGACCATCAAAGACTCAATCAGATGATGACCACTGCGTAGACAAATCCAACAGGTGAGGTAATTTATCAGAAACGGTGCTTGCCACACTTCTTCCAAGTGCAACAGCAAACAGGGGCGTGAAATGATTCGTTGGTACCTGCGGTTGTGGTATGTGGTTATGAAAACCGCCCCAGAAGAATTTTCGAGAAGAAAGGTCACCGTCGCGAACAGATCATCAAAATCTTGCCAAATGGACGCAGTGGTATGTCAGTCAGCCAAAACAATGACAATACAAATGGAAATGGGTAGGTAGTCAGTGAATGGATGGGACACAAAATGATCATTCGCATTTGAGAAATAACAGTAATAATAGATACACTGAACACGGTAGAGTAGAATAGTAGCTCACTTGCTGAGTCGTAAAGTACATCAGCTCCAAGAATAATGTCAGGATGTAAATCAAATAGTGGTTCATCCCATTCTCCCCACGTAAGTCCTGAAACCTGCATGGTTATGAACTAATCTTAAACTCTCTGAATTCGATGGCATGCAACATGTAAAGCTCTGTACGTGAAATCAAACCATACAGTACAACTGGCACTATTGAGAGCACATATTCTTCTGATGTTGTTTAGTACCTATAGTCAGTAGAAACAAGGAGGAAATCAACCATACTGAAGTTCTGACAAGAATCAAATGATAAGGATTCCTAAGATGGATTGAAACTCACTTCTGAATTCTGTGCAATGTCTGTTAGTGTTACATCTGCTCCAACCTTTGCAGCTACTAATCCTGGCAGTGACGTCCCAGCACCAAGCTGCAAATGATATGTGCAAATTAGATAAGAGCGTAACTGCAATATTGTTCCGTCAAACAATAATATACGTGCAGAGGAATGCAGGATTCCATAAAGAGAGGATTTTTCGGCCTCAGACGTGGAGAATAAGTACTCCTATTGACCCAAGATTGTTCAGTGAACTGACAACTCACATTTACAATTGGTCACAGTAGCAAGTGGACCACATTGGTGATCGGTGGATGGGAAGTTGAACGAACACAAAGATGAGAAGTAGTGGTAGTACCTCAACAACTCTTGAAGCAGAGAACCGTGACCTCTGCTGCCACACATACTCTGCAAGAATGACACTGCATGGCCAGACAAACATGCCGTAGTCCTCTTCGATGTTCTGTATGTAAACCCAACCAAAAGGATGTCAGGACACAAGAGCACAGCAAGAGAAGCGTGGGTAAAACTAATAAAGGACCGAAGCCAAGCGCGTGTGCTTCGTGTAGCACCACGAGGCAGCAAACGCCTTGGCGGCAAATTATCAAGCACTTGCTGGGCGTTCCAGCAGGCACCAGCATGGCAACCGCCGCATCCCGCATTGGATCGCCGTCTAGACGCGACGCGATCGAGATTGAAACTTGAAAGACGCCGCAGCGACTGTCCGGACGAAACACCCGGCCCCAGGCCCCCAGCATGTGAGCAGAGCAGTGGCTCTCGGCTAGCTATCCGACGCGAGCGTGGGGAGGTACGAGATGTCACGGATGCGCGTACCTCGATGATGTCGACACGGAGGTCGTGGTGGTGCTCGGACGCGCTGCCGCCGAAGTAGTGCCGCGACACGGTGGTCATACGCGCGGGGGCAACGGAAGCGGCCCGGCCACCGGAGCCGCCGCCTTCCATCGCGACGCCTGTCTAAACTGTGCATCTCGCAGCAAACCGCAGGGAGGACGAAGCAAATCATTGCAAATGAACAATAGAAGGAAAATGTTATTATAATTATTGACAAGTTTGGGGATGTAGCTCAGATGGTAGAGCGCTCGCTTAGCATGCGAGAGGTACGGGGATCGATACCCCGCATCTCCATTTCTGTTTTTTAATTTATTTCCATTACCACTCTAAATTTTTTATTTTTCCCCTTCAGCGCATCTCCATTCTATTTATTCCCTTTTTTTTTTCTAGGGCAGCTCTTTTTATTCTATTTTTTTCTATGGCAGCTCTTTCCATTACTATTCTAAATTTTTTATGTTTTTTATTTTTTTTCCTTAAGTGCATCTCCATCCTATTTTTTTATTTCGCATTCTATTTTTTATTCCCTTTTTTTCCCTGTCATCAAGTCAGTTCAATGGGGTCTTCCAGTTGAGGTAAAAAATTATAAGATTTAAAAAAAAAGTGGTCTGGTGTCCATATGTACAGATTTGTGTGGGATCATGGTTTGTGTGGGATCGATATAACTTTGTCACTGAAAATATATCCCGTTCTCATTTTTATTTTCCACTGATATTTTAATTTCGGTACGTGACCTAACGCTTGCTTAGCTCTCTCTCCCTGAAACTGCACTGCAGTATGTTTTGTCAACTTAGTAATTGTGAGGATATTTGTATTTTCGTTTCGTAAGAGAATGGATGTGACTGCAGTATGTTATAAGTGTACTTGCTTCAGTTGGAAACTGAAAAAGATAAACTGCACTGGACTCATAAGTTACATAGAGAAAATGTGGCAATATTTATGGTCTAGACTAGAATAGGCAAAGGCAATCTTGCGGTGTATATGCTGCAACCACAATAAATATTTATGGATGGGATATAGTAGCTGCAGTGCTAGAGGCCGACGCCCCTAGCTTGCAGGAGGAGCAGGCAAGCAGAACAACAACACGTCTTCTCCTTCTTGTTGAGCTCGGCCACACTCTCTCTCCTTGAGCTTTCTGATGCGCTTGTTCTGTCTGTGCTGGTGCTGGCTATAGAAGAAGAGAGTAGCGCCAGGACTGGTAGCACTCTCCAGGTTAACTGGTCGTAGCGCTCCCTGCACGTACTGTCTGTAGTTGCACAAGCTAAGTTGCGTCTACTCTGCAAAAGAAAAACGTATATAGAATCACGGCAGGTTGCAAAAAAAACATAGAATCACAGTATAGGTCGGAAAAGTTATCGAAATATACGTATATCGCAGATTGATACTCGATAATATCATGGTCGGACAAGATTTTCATGAAGGCTATCGAGGCAACGATATATAATTAAGCAGGGCCAAACATTGAGCAACAGACTGATAGATGATTACTAGTAAGACAAGACATTAAGTAGCAGGCATTGCTAGATCATCTTTTCTTTCAAAGTTGACCTTAAGAGTGTATATGTACCTATATATTTCCTAAAAAAACGATTTTTGGTATTAAAAAAAGAACCCCTTCCAACAGGAGTGTGTGTGTGTGTGTGTTTTACCAATTGATTTTTTTACAAACTCTTGGGAGATGTATATGTGCAGGGACGGAATGAAGGTGTGTTGTAGAGACAATTTTTTTGCAGCTTCTGTTAAGATTTGGATCGACAGATAAGTTGCAATGCATGCATGGGGAGTCAGAATCCCATGGCGTGCGATCGATGCAGAGTTTGTACTAGCTAGCGCACTGCAGCGATTCATCATCCACGAGAGGTATCCATCATCATTTCGAGGAGATTAATATAAGAACGAATAGGATTAATCAAGTGAAAGCAAATAACCGGCTGCAGGCGGATCGGAGTATATACACTCACCGGCATCGTCGCCGTGGCCAGCGTGGAGGCGTTGGGAACAATGCTGCTGGGCGCCGGCGCTGGCGACGACGACCGCGCCAACAGGGGACGGAGGCGGATCGCGCGCGGCGAGAGCGAGCCGATCGGCGGCATCTCGATGAGCTAGGGTGCCTGCTGCCTGCTGGCCTTCTTCTTCCTCAGGGCTAAGGTTTAGGATCGGAGGGAGGGAGGGAGGGAGGGAGGGGCCCAACTCCAACGTGACAAATGGCAAGAAAACCAATCAGATTTTCTTTTTCAATAAAATAAAATACTCCCTCCGTCTCTCCGTGAATAAATCCATTCTTAGAGTTGTCTTATCTTAAATCAAATTCCTTTATGGCTTTATGTTTGACCAAATTTATCTGATAATTTCTTGACTCGACGTGACTCTCCGTCGCTCCGTGAATAAATCGATTCTTAGAGTCGTCTTAAATCAAATTCTTTTATATATGACCAAATTTATCTGATAATTTCTTGACTCGACGTGGCTATCTACAAGACTATATCTGATGATTCCTTGACTCTGCTGACTGCTGGTAGAGAATACATGGAACACTCAGCAGCCAGCTGATTGACGCACTGGATATTTCAAGCACAAGCATGCATGATTCCAAACGCTGACGAGTTTTGGATTGCAATATGATTCCATACGCTGATGAGTTTTGTATTGCATCTTTAAGTAGTACGTCACTAATGGAAAATGCTAGTTTCCCTAGGGTTTAGCTTCCTGGGAAAGGTTAAAAAACTGTAGGAAAACCGTTTCCCTAGGATATTTCGTAGACATTCTATCATAAGGTCTAAGGAACTGCCCGACTGGAAAGAGAATATTGCCAACAACCTTTTCCTATTTCCCGACTGTGGCAGCCTGTTCGCTTGCTCGTATACGATCGTGGATTATAAGCTGGAACAGTATTTTTCTCTCATACTAAATTTAAACCAGCCAACAGTAAATAATCCACGATCGTTTACGACGAAACGAACAGGCTGGCAGCCATACCTATGAGGAAATGAATTCTCTTGAGAATGAATCTGACATGGCAACAAGCTTCCACTACAAATTTCAGTCTTAGGGAAATAATGACCTCTTTAGCATGCAGTAGAGAATTCGTATTTGAATTCAAATACAGATTTGGAAACTGAATTCGGATACAAAATTTGAATTTGGAATCAAACACGAAATTATTTTGAATCCAGCTTCAAACATGCTAATAGAAATATAAGCATTAATTTCATCCAACCAAACATTCACGAGTTCATAGATAGTTCAAAAGATGTGACATCACAGATCCACTTCATACTCTTGTACGCATCCCTACTTGCTACTCTACTAAACATCCCTAGCAAACAATTCTTCCTCGTCCTCGCTCTCATCACGTTCTTCCTTGCTCTGACGACCTTCTTGGTTGCATATCGTACAATTGTCTACACAAGCATCATGTGGCAGTTTTAGACTGCTAAGGAGAGACTTGCACTCATCCACTGTCTTTGGCATTTTATGGTTCTCAGGTAGGACATCACCAAACAAACCCAAGAATGCATTAATGCTTGCTGCGGACATCTTGTGCCGTGACATAACTGTCATCAAATGTGCAACTGCTGTTAGCTGTGGAAGACTAGTGCGATGATGGAGCGGCTCTTGTGCAGCACGCAACATGGCAGAAAACGCCTTAGCATCTGCTGTTGGTTCCTCTTCTACAGTGCCTGCATGCTTTGCATCACCAACATCAGCTCTCGTTGTATCTAATCCATCAGGAGTGTTGTGTGCATGTCCCGCTGTAGGCACAGCGCTCTCTCCATGTTCTGTCCATCTAGTGTACCCAGGCATAAACCCTCTCTTACACAGATGCATACTTAACACAGCCCTCCTCCGCCTGATTCCATTTCGACACTCGGTGCACGGACAAGGTACCCTTGATGTTTCAGCATTAGGATTAGAGACACCACTAAAAGCAAAGTCAAGAAAAGAATCCGTGTTGCGGACCCAATCATCCGAATGACGGCCATTGTCATTCCAACCTTGGTACATCCAGCTACGGTCTTCTACCGACGACATGACTTATGCTGCAACAATAAACTGTAACAGAAAAGAGTTGAGAGTAGAGACCATGTCACTGATACTGATCACATCATGCAAAAGCATATGTACGTAGTGTGAAACTTAGAAGCAAACATGTTTAATTCAGCGTGCAAACTAATAGCATGTCATCATCCTACCCAGTATATATTTTCGCTACAAGTTGGGATCTATAGATGAGTGCAAACCAATAATATATAAGTTGGTTGTTTTACTAACTCTGCAATGTATAGTATTTACGAGAAGTTAATTTTCGTAGAGGTAAATTCTACCCATCTATCAAACACAGTAACCCAAGTTGGCTTGTTATTTTAAGGCCAAAAGCATGAACATGTAATTGTTACAGCTTGTATATGAACAAAAGCAATAATCACCGGGCCTTCACTAAGACTAATTTGTCAAAACAAATCAATGCCTTCGCTAGCAGAAAACCAATAATCAGCAGGAGCCGCTGCTAAACAATGTAGCAAGCTCTACTAATGCGTTCAGCCCTTGATCCTGGCCATAGGAAACCAATAAATAAACAAGTTGCTAATTTTGCATTGTCACTGCACTAATTTGGCCAGCAGCTGCTACACTACAAGTTGGAATGAGAAGATGAGTGCGAACGGCAAACCAATAAGCACCTTTTCACCCATGCATCCGTATTTTTTTATACTTGGTTCACTGCATTTGTATAGGTAAGTGCGCCTGATAAGCAGATCTAAACAAAAAGTACTGTCGTGTGCATCTCACCCTAACTGCACCCGATAAGCAGATCTAACAATAAACAAAGATTACTTTCGTATGCATCTCACCTGGAGATCCGGCGGCGGTGTGGTGGGCTGGGGCCGGCAGCAGGAGGCACGGTCGTTGGATGCGGCGAAGAGGAGGCGCGGCGCAGCCCACGCTCCAGGGAGAGCGCGGGGAGGCCGGGGGGCGATTTGAGGAGTGCCGATTTATATGCACGCGTTGGAGAGTAGATGGCGGCGGCAAACCAGGGAGCGCTGACGGCGCCAAGAGTGAAAATGAGAGGGAGGGAGGCGCGCTAGGGTTACGGCAGTTTGGGAGTGAAAACGACCGGGGAAAACAATAAATCAATTATCTCCAGATATCTCGGCAGTTTGGGAGTATTTTTTTCTAGAAGTTTTAGGATCGTAGTGTCCCGTCTTTCTTTAAAGAACACAAAAGACAACAATTCAGTTTACAGCGCGGTATTTAAGCCAACATACAAAACGTGCCATCTGCTAACATATCTTCTATCTTCTATGACTAAATAGGAGAACCACTGCAGTTTTTTCCTAGCTTCTCACGCTGCTACGTCACCATGGGCCCTACTAAAATCATCTTCACGTCTAAACATTTTGCACCCACCAATTTAAAGCAATTTCACGTGGAGACCACCTCAAAGCTCGTCTCTTTGCTGCTCCACTTGACAGTAGTGCTCCACTTCTCCAGCAATCAATGTAAAAAATTATCCTCATGGATCGGATCCACAAGGCCAGACAACAGCCAATTAACGCAAGAAAACAAAGAGTCTCCATGCTCATCATCAACTATAAATCACCACCATCACCGCTCTGCAGGGACATGCATGAAGCCCCATTGCTTGATCCTCATGCTGCTGCCTGACATCGATGTCCACTTTGGTGCACAGGCGTGGCACCGACAACCAAAGTTATCTGCATTCCAGCTGCCTAATTCTCACGCCTGATCACCGCCGCCACCACCACGCTGCCCGACGTTGATCTCCACTCCGTAGCGGCACCGATGACCAAAACCATCTCCAGTCGAGCCACCAAAATCCCCGCGCTTGATCCGGCCGTCATCCGTCAACAAATCCAAAGGTATTATGGCATGGTTATCTCCATTGTAAACGACTAATTGGATCAACATACTCCTGAGTAATTTTGCAGTGAACTTGGTTGGGCACCGGTTCTCCGGTGGCCACGCGCTGGACCGCCTATGCGTGGTGTGCGCATATTGGCTGGGCCGGTACGTGTTGCCGCTATGCTGGGCGCATGCACGGTGGCAGCAAGTGGCGACGATATGAGAAGCCAAATGTATGTGCATTCTAATGATAGGATACATCAGGAGATCCAGGGTTGGGGGTGCAGGGTCCTTCCACGGGAGTGACATGACATGGAAGGATAGAGAGTACGTGACATGGAATTGCTTCAGGTGGAGTCTCGCTGTGGGCACAACAGCAATTCATGTCTATTTCATGGTCCCAAGAAACTTGGATGTACACATGTTGTCACATGATAAACCAATATAAGGTGCGAGGGAGTTTTAATTTTTTGATTTTATCATTTCATACTCAAATAAAATTTTATCTAATTTGTTGAAAAATTCCCGCAGCAACGCGCGGGGTATTATCTAGTATCATCAAACAAACAAAACCCAATAGAGGGCTAGCTTACAAAACTTCCAACAATGGAAGGCATGGTTTTCACATGAACCATATAGGGATTTCATATAAATCAATTAAATTTCATAGGAAAAATGCAGACATTTAGTTTGCAGGAAAGCACGTTGAAATGAAGGGAGTACGGTTGCTCGAGCGAACAAATTTCAGTCCCTAGGAAATGAATTCTCTAGGGAATAAATCTGACATGGCAGGAAGCTTTCCCTACAAATTTCAGTCCCTAGGAAATGCAGTACAGAATTCGTATTTGAATTCAAATACAGATTTGGTAACTGAATTCGGATACAAAATTTGAATTTGGAATCAAACACGAAATTATTTTGAATCCAGTTTCAAACATGCTAATAGAAATATAAGCATTAATTTCATCCAACCAACATTCACGAGTTCATAGATAGTTAAAAGATGTGACATCACATATCCACTCCATACTCTTGTACACATCCCTACTTGCTACTCTACTAAAACATCCCTAGCAACTCGCTGCTGAACCAACCCACCAGATGACCAAATGCTTTAACTAAGTCCTAGTTTAGTTCCCAAAAATTTTCCCAAACTATCACATCGAATCTTGCGGCACATGCATGGAGTATTAAATATAGACGAAAAAAACTAATTGCATAGTTTGGTTGAAAATCACGAGACGAATTTTTTAAGACTAATTAGTCCATGATTAGCCATAAGTGCTACAGTAACTAACATGCGCTAATGATAAATTAATTAGGCTTAATAAATTCGTCTCGTAGTTTCTAGGCGAGCTATGTAATTAGTTTTTTTATTAGTATCCGAAAACCCCTTCTGACATCTCCGAAACATTCGATGTGACATCCAAAAATTTTCATTTCACGAACTAAACACAGCCTAACAAGGCAAGACCCTCCAAGCCATGTGCTGTGCTGACATCAACAGTCAGACAATTCTTCCTCACTCTGATCACATTCTTCCTTGCTCTGACCTTCTTGGTCGCATAGGATACAATTGTTTATACAAGCATCATGTGGCGTTTTTAGACCACTAAGGGGAGACTTGCACTCATTCACTGTCTTTGGCATTTTGTGGTTCTCAGGTAGGACATCACCAAACAAACCCAAAAATTGATCCATGCCTTCCCCCGAGAGGTTGTGCCTTGACATAACTGCCATCAAATGTGCAACTGCTGATAGCTGTGTAACACTAGTGCGATGATGGAGCGGCTCTTGTGCAGCACGCAACATGGCAGCCTTAGCATCTGCTGTTGGTTCCTCTTCTACACTATCAGCATGCACTACACCACCAACATCAGCCAACGTTGTATCTAATCCATCAGGAGTGTTGCGTGCATGTCCCGCTGTAGGCACACTAGCAGGACTCTCTCCATGTTCTGTCCATCTAGTGTACCCAGGCATAAACCTGAATCATTAACACATCCCTCCTCTACCTCACTCCATTTCGACAGTCGGTGCACGGACAAGGTACTCCTGATCTTTCAGCATTGGAGACACTACTAAAAGCAAGGTCAAGAAAAGCATCTGTGTTGCGAACCCAATCTTCCGAATGGCAGCCATTGTCACTCCAACCTTGGTACATCCAGCTACGGTCTTCTACCGACGACATGACTGATGTTGCAACAATAAAACTGTAGCAGTAGAGAGTAGAGATCACTGTCACCGATCACATCATGCATAATAAGCATATGTACTGTGAAACTTAGGCAAGCATGTTTAATTCAGAGTGCAAACTAATAGAATGTCATCATCCTATCCAGTATGTACGCTACAAGTTGGGTTCTATAGATGAGTGCACTGCAAAAGAATAATATATAAGCTGGTTGGTTTTACAAGCTCTGCAATGTATAGTATTTACGAGAAGTTAATTTGTGTAGAGGCTAATTGTACTCATCTATCAAACACAGTAACCTAAGTTGGCTTGTTATTTTGTTAAGGCCAAAAGCATGAATATACAATTGTTACAGCTTGCATATGAACAAAAGCGCTAATCACCAGCCCTTCACTAGCCAATTTGTCAAAACTAATCATTGCCTTTGCTAATAGAAAACCAATAATCAGCAGCAGCTGCTGCTGCACAATGTAGCAACCTCTACTAATGCGTTCAGCCCTTCATCCTGGCCATAGCAAACCAATAAATCAACAAGTTGCTAATTTTATATTGTTACTGCACTAATCTGGCCTCTAGATCCACCATTTTGGTGAATCTGGATTTGGTGGATCTGGACTGTCTGGCAAATTTTTGTTGGAGTGGAGCTGAAAATGGTGAATCTGGAGCTGCAGAATCCATGCCAAACAGGCCCTAACACTACGGGAGAGACAAAATTCCCCGAGTGTCTCTGGCTTCCCCGAGTGCCAAAAATCGGGCACTCGGGGAAGAATTGCACTCGGGGAAGAGAGGCTTTCCCGAGTGCCGCAGAGATCCTGGCACTCGGTAAAGAGCAGCACTCGGGGAAGATCGGCACTCGGCAAAGAAACATGCTACTTGACGGTTCAACCCGCCAACGCCGTTAAAACTTAAAAAAAAATACTTCCCCGAGTGCCTTCCCTGGCACTCAGGGAAGAGGCCCTTTCCCGAGTGCCAGGACAGTGCACTCGGGGAAGAGGCTGCCTTCCCCGAGTGCCCTGTTCTGGCACTCGGGAAAGGGCCTCTTCCCCGAGTGCCAGGGAAGGCACTCGGGGAAGAAATTTTTTTTTTGTTTTTTTGCCTCATTTTTTTTGTGAGGCCTTCCCACATTATTTAAAACTCCATATTCAAATTTAGGATAATTTTGACTTTTTTGTTATATTTCGTTAGTTTTTTTCATTTCGTTGAATTTTTTTGCATACTTCGAATTTGAACTGCAGGTGCATAAAATAATGGAATTTGGTGATTCAAAAAATTATATTAATGATATTTGGTGTATGTTGAGGCCTTATCCAGGAACTCGCATGAAATGTCGAGCATCTTGTTGACGTAACATGACGAACAACTTGCGGGAAAAGTGTTTTTAAATTATATAAAATCCGAACGAAGTCTGAAAATCACGAAACTTGTTTGGGCGTCGTGGTATCGCATGTAGAGGCTATGATAAAAAATCGAGAAGGTTTTAAGTAAGTTGCGACGTCGGATGCCTAAAACCCAGACATCTCCGCATATGATCACTTGTAGAGGCATGCGGAGATGTCTGGGTTTTAGGCATCCGACGTCGCAACTTGCTCTAAACCTTCTCGATTTTTTATCATAGCCTCTACATGCGATACCACGACGCCCAAACAAGTTTCGTGATTTTCGGACTTCGTTCGGATTTTATATAATTTAAAAACACTTTTCCCGCAAGTTGTTCGTCATGTTACGTCAACAAGATGCTCGACATTTCATGCGAGTTCCTGGATAAGGCCTCAACATACACCAAATATCATTAATATAATTTTTTGAATCACCAAATTCTATTATTTCATGCACCTGCAGTTCAAATTCGAAGTATGCAAAAAAATTCAACGAAACGAAAAAAACTAACGAAATATAACAAAAAAGTCAAAATTATCCTAAATTTGAACATGGAGTTTTAAATAATGTGGGAAGGCCTCACAAAAAAAATGAGGCAAAAAAAACAAAAAAAAACAAAAATACTTCCCCGAGTGCCTTCCCTGGCACTCGGGGAAGAGGCCCTTTCCCGAGTACCAGAACAGGGCACTCGGGGAAGACTAAAAAAAAAAAAGCCCACCAGGCCTTATCTAAACCTAACCGGCCACCCACCCGCCTCCACCCCGCACGCCGCACGCCAGCAATCACCCGCCCGCACGCGCCGCCTCTGCTCCCGCTCCCGCTCCAGACGCCGCCCGCACGCGCCGCCTCTGCTCGCGCTCCCGCTCGCCCGTCTCCACACCCCTGCCCCCCGGCGGCCAGGCCCGCCCCCTCCGGCGGCCAGGCCCCGGACGCCGCCCGCCCTGCCCCTCCGGCGGCCAGGCCCCGGACGCCGCCCGCCCGGCCCCTCCGATGGCCAGGCCCCAGGCGCCGCCCGCCCGCCAACACCCGGCCAGGATCTGCCGACGCCCGCCCGCCCCAGGAGCTGCCAGGCCCCAGACGGCTCACCCCAAATCTGACGTGCGACTCCAGCCAGGTTCTCATCTTCCTCACCCCTGCTGACGATCTTCTCCAGTTCGTTGCAAAATTCCAGGCACTTTATAGGATTTGTAGGGTGGATGCTGTTCTTTGCCTTCTCTGTCAATGCAAAGCATTTGTAGGATGGATGCTATAAGTCATCTAGGAGTACTGCGTGCTAGCCAGCCAGCCATTGTCATTTAGCATGAATGCAGTGATGAGTTACACGTTGGATTCATTAAGATATGATGCTTATGGTGGCATAGTTAATGTACTGTCGCTGTTCTTCAGTACAATGTTGAAAAAAATGTAATAATGAGGTGTTTCATTTGAGGCGTGGATGCTCATGGTGTTTACTGGTTTCACTAGTGAAATGGTTAAGACAGTGATAGATCATGATAGATCGTACCCTCTCTCTATACAGTGAAATGGTTTCACTAGTGAAATAGTAGAGAGAGCGAGAGAGAGGGTACCCTCCCTATATATAGTAGACAATGATAGATCAATTTACCTTAACTGTTTTTTCTATATTTTACCAAATGTAGAAGTATATATATGTGTAGAGAGAGGGTACTTTGGATTTTTTTCCATAATATGGCAGGTTCAGGGATTACTTGGGTTATTCTAAACAAAGGCATATGTTAGATTTATATGTTACTTTTGTTTATTGTCATAGTTACTACTGTTGTTATAGATCAAGCAATTGTTCCATTTACAGTCCTCTTGTTTCTTGCAGTAGCCCCTGTGATCCACCTGGACTAAACGATGCATCTTGTTGTTTGGCCCGTTGGGCATTGCAAGTTCATCAGGTACTGATTCCTATCTTTATCTGTATGCATCACTTCATGCATTTTTTTGATCCACCTGACATGGTAATGGAATTTGAACTTTATTTTGGGCTGCTTCCTACGTCTCACAAGTAGTCTCACATGAATGAGTAAAATGTTCCTTGAAAGCTGGCCAAGTTGTGCAGGCCTATGCAGCATTTATATTTCCTTAAAATAAGGATGGTCATCTAATAATAATAAACATGTGATTGGAACTTGTGATCTTTTGGATGGCAAGCATGACTGTATTCTCTGCATAGCTGCTCTAGAAATAAGTTGCTGTAAAATACATACAGTAGAGATGCACTATGAAAATTTCTTTTCTTCATGTGAAACTCTATTTAAAATTTCTATCCATGGAAAACAATAACTAATTAAGTACAGCATATTTTTATCTTAAAAAAGATTTTGTGAAACACTATATTGCAAATTTCAATTTCTGAATATGTGTTGCTTACTCATCTCATGCAGTGGATCTGCTTGAGCTCGCTGCGTCAGACCTACTCAAACTCACCGCCCAGCTGCCCCCACACCGGACCTGCGAGCTCGAGCTCGCTTTCAGGTATGTCTTCTTCCTGCAACCAACTGAATCAGCACAGAGTGCGTGCTCGTAACTATGCTAACTTTCATTTCTTAACTCTGTAGTTAATCAGCCCGAGACGGCGTCTTCTTCTCCGCGTCCCGTCCCGTTGTCGGCGTCTTCTTCTCCGCGTGCACGTCCCGCCAACGCCCAAGGTATCAGCAAAAGAGTTTGCTGGCTGAGCGGGAGGCTGAGCGGGCCGAGCGGGAGTCCGAGCGTCAGAGGGTACAAGCTTTGGAGGCCCAACAAGATGGTTTGCTCAAGTTCGTGCAACAACTTGGGCAGCAACAAGGTTGGGAGATCCCAGCAGAGCTGCTTGCACCACCACCACCATATCGTCGAGAGTCTACTCCGGTGAGTATGAGTACGCATGTTTTACTTTCTTTGCTCATGTTTAGTGTCAAACCTAGTGATGGCCTTCGTGCTGGATTTGTTGATGTGTCGGCATTCGTGCCGGATTTGTTGATGTGTTGGCCTTCGTGCCGGAAATGTGGTTGTCGGCCTTCGTGCCGACGTTTTTCTTGCAGGTTTTGGAAACCTCCCCGTGCAGGGGAGGTGCTGCCGAAATTTTCAACTTTTCTTTACACTCCTTACATTTTTATCTTGTCACTCACGTGCAATCTCCTCTCTTTTTTGCAGCATCAATCGGGGGCGGCGTCGAATCATGTCGAAGGGTCGCCGGCATCGCACGTCGGGCCATCCCCACCTGGACCGTCGCTGGGATCGCACGCTGGGGCGTCCCACCCCTCACAGTCGCCGTGAGCCGCCTTCGGAGACGTGAAGGAAGGCAGATCATATTGCACAGCTAGGGAAGGAGGTAATCAGAACACTTTTCCCCTGGTGCTAATTAAATTCCATCCTCAAATATTGTAGTATTCCATAGTAGTTCCTGTAGTGATCACTGAATCAAGTAATATGATTTCTTTCACTAAATTTAGACTGAATCAAGTAATATGAGTGCTCTTCTAAATTCTGATCCCATGAATTCTCATGGTTTCAACATGGTGTGTTATATGTCTGGTTCTTATAGTTTGCTAAATGTTTCAGGTGCACGACATTGGCTTTACCAGAAGTGTGGTGGTGTGCTGGACTTCTAGATTCTGTTGCTTACCATGATTTCTTTCATGTGATACATAAAACACATGGTAGCTATCTTACTGATGAATCATGTTTTAGGACCCCATTGAGATCATGTTTGTAATATATTATGGATTTCGGATAAATTTGGTCGTTTGTGATATATAAATGTGGTTTGTGACATATTGATGTATATATATATGCTCTGTTGTTTACATGGAAAAGCAAAAAAAAAAAGAATTTTAGAGGTGGCTTCCCCGAGTGCCTGTGTTGTGGCACTCGGGAAAGAGGGATTTTTTTTTAAAAAGCAAATTTCTTTGCCGAGTGCCTGAGCTGCGGCACTCGGCAAAGAGTATTTAAAAAAAAAATCAAAAATCTTCCCCGAGTGCCTGTGCTGTGGCACTCGGGAAAGAGGGATTTTTAAAAAAAACAAATTTCTTTGCCGAGTGCCTGAGCTGCGGCACTCGGCAAAGAGTATTTAAAAAAAAAATCTTTCCCGAGTGTTGCACTCGGGGAAGAAAAAAAAAACAAATGGCGTCGGCCGTCGGCCAACGGCGTCAAGTCTTCCCCGAGTGTCAGCACAGCACTCGGCAAAGCCTCCCCCGAGTGCACGATTTTCGACACTCGGGGAAGGCACCTTTCCCGTGAGAGGATTAGCCGGAGGCTCTTCCCCGAGTGTTGCACTCAGGAAAGGCTTCCCCGAGTGCAACTGGCACTCGGGGAAGCCAGCAGTTCCTGTAGTGTAACACTACAAGTTGGAATGAGAAGATGAGTGCCAAGTGGAAACCAAATAAGCACGTTTTTACCCATCCGTATTTTTTATACTGCTTGGTTCACTGGATCTGTATAGGTAAGTGCACCCAATAAGCAGATCTTACGATAAACAAAAATAGATCCGTACGCATCTCACCTGGAGATCGGAGACTTTTTCTAGCAGGTTCGTGGTGCGTCGAGGGGAGGAGCTGCGCAGCCAACGCTCCAGGCGGCCGCGATTTGGGAAGGGAGAGGCTGGGGGCAGAGGCCGGTATTTGGAGTGCCGATATATATATATGCGCGCGTTGGGAGCTGGTGCCGTAACCCTAGCGCGTTGGAGGGAGCTGGTGCCGTAACCCTAGCGCGTTGGAGGGAGCTGGTGCCGTAACCCTAGCGCGTTGGAGGGAGCTGGTGCCGTAACCCCCTGGCGGCGCCAAGACTGAAAAATGAGAGGGAGGGAGGTGCGCTAGGGGCTAGGGCTACGGCACGCTGCTGGAAATTTTTAATATTTTATTCGTTAATTAATTACAAAAATGTTACCACAAATATGAACAATTAGAGAAATCGATTAGCAAGGAAATCCGGAGGCCAAAATTGGAGTAATCGTTCCAAACCTCTTGATTTATCTAACGCAAGCGCTAGCGTCCGGACGCCCGCGTAGTTTGTCTCGGTCCGCTGATTTTTTTTCTGCACGCGCACCCTACTTGTCGTAGCGTCCGCGTGTCTGGAGGACTCGTCTCATACTCGCACCCCGCCATATCCGCCTCGATTCGAGGCTGTTCGCCCCACCCCGCACTCGCACCCCCACCCATCGCGCCTCTACCACCGGCCTCGAGCGCGCCCCGTTCGCAGGACATCGGCACGCCCCCGGCCGCCGGCCCCTAGCTCGCCGCGCCTCATTCCCTGGTGGCTGGTGCCCGCGCCGTGCCACCATCACTCCCCGCGTCTCTTGACTCTCCGAACAACATGAAAGATGTGCAACATTAAACACTTGAATGCAATATACATATGCAACACATGAAACATCTGAAATATACACTTGCAACATATATGTGAAACATATGCAACATCCAGATAAAATACTTGCAACTTGCAACATGAAAACACTTACTGCAACATAAGACTCAAAAGCTGAAACATTTAGAACATATTGTTGCAACATATGTGTGCAGCATATGCAAAATCCAAATCAAAACGCTTGCAACATATGTCTGGAACTGAGAAACATTTTGAACAAACCTCTGAAATACTTCCAACATGCCTTTGAAACACTTGCAACTTATGCAACATCTCCGATCTACTTTTGCAACCCATATGAAACAATTGCAACATACCTCTCAAATGTCTGAAACACTTGAAACATACGCTTGCAACATGCGCTTTCATCATAACATCTTCTTAGTGAGGTCGCACATTGCGCGACCACAGCATCGACAGCGGCACGACCTTCTGGTGGGAACGGCAACATCGGCAGCACCCCAGCAGCACCTCAGCGCACGCCGGGGACGAGGCACGATGCGCAACCATGGGGGTGTGGCATGCAGCGAGCTGGAGCGTGCGAGGCGGGGGATGGAGCGCGGCGCGGCGATGAAGGGGCGCGGCGCGGGATGGAGCACGACACTGGATTGGGGAGCCGCGCGGTGCAAGATGGGGTGTGCAGCGGGGAAGATAGCATCAACGAGTGCACGATGCAGCAGCACACGATGAGCGAGAGGGATGGGGAGATATTTTGGGAACGCAGAGAGTAAACAAACCTCTTGGATCGGTACACGTAAGCCCGGAAAAGCGACGTCCAGACAGACGGACCGATGCCCGCTCTTGAGCATTGGCCCCGTTCGCGTGCCCTTAAATCCGGCTTGATCCGCTTCTTTTTTTATCCGGAACAATGTTTTTCTCTCATAAATTCCTCCAGATTCCTCTAGATTTCTCTAAAATTCCTCCCAGCGAACGGGGTCAGTTAAACTGATTGGAGGCCGAAGCCCAAAAGTAATCGCTCCACGACAAAACGATTACTGCTTACCGTTCCACGGCAGACGATTTAGTGCTAATTGTACTACCAAGGAACGACTTTTACAGTACAACCTAACAAGTTTTGTACCATTTCTACAAGAGCTTATAAAAATCAAAAAGAAAATGCAGAAAAATCCTAAAATCTCAAAATTAGTTTTGTTAGGTTACTTATATTTATATGTATGGATGAAAAATATAAGACTGCATGTTATGATACATATGATGTTTTATTTAATTAAAAATGTTTTAACTTATCCAAAAGTCATGAAAACTGTAGAGTAAATCACATCTGTCACTAGTTATATGTGGTAAAGGTTTTATCCACAGAAGAGATAACATGAGAGTGCAGAAAATACAGATATGTCTTGTTTAATATTTTGAAAATAGAAAAGTTGTTATTAAAAATGAAAAATATGAATTCCCTGCACTGTATAAGTTCAGATTTTTCATTGAAAATAGTCATGTTATACAATGCAGGGAATGCAGGGAATGTTATACAATGCAGGGAATGCAGGGAACATATTTTTTTGAAACGAATAATGCAGGGAACATACAAGTTCCCTGGCATGAACTGGAGTCTGGAGGTGCATCTCTTTCGGAATTAAAAAGGTGCAGGTTCAGTCGGCATCTAATCTCAGGAGTGAAGAACGATTCAGTATTACAAACCATCAAATGGCTCAACTGCAAGCAGATAGATCACTACATATAGCAGAATACCCTTGCTACAAACAGTGAGCTTAACTGTAGGATGTTACTGTCATGTGGGGCAGCCGGTCCCCGGCTGCATGCAGCCAGGACGGTATTCCAATATTCCATGGGGCAATGGCAATTAGAGCCTGGGGAAGACATTAGAGTTAATGAGAAATTAGAGTCATTAACGGGGAGAGAAACGAGGAGCTAGAGGCTGGGCGACGGAGCTCTATTTATATCCTGTAATCAGCTTATGATGAATCAAGCAAGAAGAACACAATCCCGTTACCCCAAATATTCTAGTCTCCCTCCACGCCGACTTTGCTCGGCATTCATCTTGGCAATGGTTATCTTCCCTATCTACGATATGAACTAAGGTTCATAGCATTTGGTATCAGCTTCCAGGCGCTCCTCTTCCACCTCTGCTCTGCCGCCAAACCCAGCAGCCACCACGCCATCCACCCCAGCCTCACCAACGACTTCCGCCGCCGCCATCAAGTGATGAGCCAATCACTGCCCTTGTTGAGGGGACTCGCCGTCTCGCAGAGGAGATGGATCGCTTCGTCATGATGTTCAACTGCTACCGTGCTCACTTGGAGAAGTCAGAGAATGAACTCCAAGCAGCGGTGCGGCTACATTGCGGCAGCGAGAGCGTTCCTGGTAAGGCACACCACATGGAAGATGCGGACAGCGACCAACCCTGCGCCTTCAACAATCCCATCCGCCGCATCATTAGGTGTCACCGCAACACACACTGTCCATCTGGCGCTCACGACGGGTATGGTTGTGCCAACAAGCGGTAGACGTTTACCAAAATCCTCCAGGCTTAATGAGTTGGATATGGCACCGCCACCAGCACCGGTCGTCTCCTCTGTTCTGTCACCTTTTTTGGTGTCGCTGGACAGGCCCAGCGTACTGCTGAAGCTAGCTGTTAGGCTCTTCCTATGGGATTCAGGAGGACATAATTGTTCAAATTTGTTTCATATTTTATCAAAGGTAAGCCGAGATGTAAAAGGCTTAACCTGTGATCGCATTAAGTCTGCGGCAGCTCGTGGACGAGCTGCTCCGAAAGGGGGGAGAGATGTCATGTGGGGCGGCCGGGACCGGCTGCATGCAGCCAGGACGGTATGCAGGGGGCTGTAATCAATAGCAATTAGAGTTTGAGGAAGAGATTAGAGTTGATGAGAAATTAGGGTCATTAATGGGGAGAGAAACGTAAGATCTGGCTAGAGTGGATCAAGTTGAGCCCCCCACGCAGGACATGCCATTGGCGACGGTCGGCTCGGACTCAGACTGAGAGGCAGGCATAGCAGAGCTTGATGTCGCCGTCTCAGGCTCAGGCTCAGACTCAGAGGCAGCAGGCATAGCAGAGCTTGATGCCGTCATCGCGGAAGCCGCCTTCTCCTTCTCCTCCTTGAGCATGGCGACGCTTTTCTTTAGCTCCTTGATAGAAGTGTCCTGATTCCATTCGCCAATCAGTAACACTAACACCACGGATGGGAAGATCCCCCAGCTGAACCAATCATACAGCTCCCTGAACTCGTCAACCTTGGCCTTAACTTTCTTAAGCTCCCTGCGAAGGCTAGTCGCGGTGTCCTGCCATTGCAATGCATTAGGATCAGGCGAAGTTCAGAGCTATCACAGCCCACACGTACCGAAAGTTAAGACAAATTTGAAGCAGAAATAGAACGGAAAGCAAGACCACCGAGACATTTATTTACGCTGTAAATTTTAAGTTGACTATGGACTCCTTAATCTACCCCATCCTTTAATGTAAGTGACATCACAGTATTCCCCTATCGCATGCTACAGCCTACAGGCAAATACTCCATTTACAAATTTGCATAAACTTTGAAACTGACTACAGCCTACTTATGAACTGAAACTCCATCAATCAGACAAAAGAAACAAGGGCCGTCGTGGGGTGAAGTAGACACCAAGTGACCAAATGGTGTCCTTAATTTACTCCTACATAAAAATTTTGAGTTGACTATGGACTCCTTAATTTATCCCATCGTTTAATGAGAGTGGCATTACAGTATTCCCCTATCTGTAACTGTAAGTAACAACTACTGGCACTAAAGTAGAAGGCTGGGCATGCTACAGGCAAATACTACTCCATTTACAGATTTGCAAAAACTCGGAAATTAACTAGCCGGATTCTCGAATTGCCTCGTCCTTGCAGGCCTGGG
>NC_089586.1:10869123-10897665 GCF_019320115.1 Miscanthus floridulus
AGCATTGTAGTGGTAGCTAGTGGTGTAGCGACTGTAACCTGTTTGTAGTTGAAGTAAATTTGGATGCATTAGAAAAGTTTGAGTTTAGAATGGTAGGGGCCAAAAAATGCTTAGAAAGTCCTGTAAAGTATGGGAATGTCAATACTGTATAAAATTATCTCTATGCCTGCTTTGCTAGTATTAAATTTTTTTGAGAGCCAACTTGTGAGAAGAACTGCAGTTACTTAGCGGGGAAAAACGTTAGGCCAATCCATTGTACGAGTACTAGCAAAAGTACCTAATGTGGTTAAACTCTGTACATTCACTATCGTATACTTATAATCATGTTGTATAATTTATCATTCATATATGAGGGTTCAATAAGATGGCACAATTACTCTACACATAAACTCCGTTCTTATTGTGGTATTGCAATGTTTAAGAGTGCTAGTTTTTGCTTGGCAACTTAACTTGATGGCATGATCTAGCGTTTAGGAAGCAACTGTTTAAATTGGCCCTATTGAGTGGTATGTGCTTGGTATTTGGTAACTCCATTTTTAGTGTGATATTTGCTAGAACTATGCATTTTGTGATACTCTAATAAATGAAAGGCTATTGCTAGATAAACAATGAAGTCAAATCATGTTTGAATGACAACCTAATTTACTTAAATGTATAGGCAACCATGGCATGGTATGTAGTGCATGTTGGTCGCGTGCCTGGGATTTATCAAACCTAGGAAGATTGCTATGCTCAAGTCAATCACTACCCTGGTAATTTGCATAAATAATACAACATAGAAGTTGAAGCTTTGAGGGCCTACTATAGTCATCCGGCCTACTTTGCAAACCATGAGCAACCGGCCTACTATGGTCCAATGAATGCAAACCATGGCCATTCGCCGGCACTGGAGATTGAAAAGAAGTCACTCGCCAGAGATGTGAAGATTAGGAGAATTGCTCCTTGGTCTTGGAAAGATGTCATGCTTTTAATTATGGCTATGGTCATTGCTTTTCTTATTTGCAAATTGATGTAGGCTTAGTTTGGTAGAACGGTAGGTGGACTTTGTTGTATGTTGTCAATCAAATAATGAATTTGTTCTAGGTGAACATATGCTATTATTAGACTTTGTTGTATGTGGACTTATTATTAGACTTTGCATTAAACACATTATATATATAATATGAACATATGCTATTAGTAGTTGTCCGTAGCCAAAACTAACCACGATCGTGTCACAGCCATGACTAGTCGTCGCCTGTTACCGCATTGCCGAAGAACAGATCGGCAACAAGAAGCGGCTGATATCGTTGGGACGGGAGAGCCGCATGATCCGACAAATGGAGATGGTGTCAATCAGGATAGTGAGAACGAGCAGCCATGGACCCTGTCCGGCCTGCTTGAGCTGGGTCAAAATGACCAAGATGGCTAGGTAACTTTGGTAACATGTGACTATGTAGCCACACACGCTAATCAATTAAGAGGGTCATAGCATACTTTGTGTCTCCAGCAGGAGCCTCCGCCGATCGAGGAGCCAGAGGGTTCGGGTAGCAGGAAGGTCAGATCCAAGCGAGGTTTTTTAAAGATTCCTATTGGTACGAATGTACACCAGCACATCACTGAGTTCGATGAATTTGGGGATCCACTCTCACCACCTATAGCTTTATAGCTTTGACCAAATACAAGACTATCCTCGGGTTACTTGTAAGGGACTTCATCCCGATTAGGTACAATATGTGGATTGGGAAAGACAATGACCCATGGAGGGTTCCTAAAAGTGAGAAGGATTACATATGGTATATCAAGATCCCAGATTATTTCACTTTCCCAATGGAGTATGACAAGGAGGTAGTCAAGAAAAAAGCAAAAGAAATCATGGGGACATGCTTCAAGAATTTCAAGGGGACAATGTACAAGCATTTTGTCCTAAAAAAAGAGCCAGATTTTGATGGTGGACAGTTTAGCAAGCAAAAAGACTTCTGGTAGGATTTCAAGGAATATAGGTTATCCGAGGAGTACTTAGAATTGAGCAGGAAGAATAAGAGAACTCGCAGAAGCGACGAATCCTCATCATCTCGGCTCTCGTGGCTACGCCAAAAAGATGCCAGAATTTGAAGTAGAACTTGAAAAGAATGGATCGCCTTGCCGAGGAAGGTATTCAGGTTGATACCGCCCATTAGGAGTTAAGATCGGTAATATACTATATGGGGAGGTATGTACGCCACGCCGAGGATGGGAGCTTTAGCTCCACAAATCCACCCATGAGCGAACTCATCCAGAGGATCTCCTAGGTAATTGAGGTGCTCACCCAAGAACTTGGAACCCAGGAACTTGGAACCCAGGAGAACCCTGGTCACCTAGAGGAACCGGTGTTGTTCCTTGAAACTAGCATTCCCCCAAGAATCTAAACACTTACCAAAGCCGCTCGAGGGGTATAGAGCAGATCAGGAGGCAGAGTATTTGAGGCGACTAAAAGAGATCGGAAAAAAAGAATGAATGCACGGATTGAAGGCAACTGTAGAAGCATGACGTCTAGCAAAATTTGATGTCCAAGAGGTCAGGGAGTACCACAAAACCCTACTCCTTACCGCCTTATAGCCCAAAGTTAAGGGGTCGCAGCAGCTGCGAATTGACCCCGCTCAATGAAGAAGATGCGAATGTGCCTCATCCGGTGGACGGCATCACTGAACCCATCAATGTCAAGTTGTACATCCATCAGTAATGGATAAAGGACAAGGTGGCACTTGGCCAGGCCAGGCCTACAGGAGACAGGATCATTAATGGCCGCCCAATTCCATAGGGGTACGCTCACGTCACCATTGACAGAATACTTGATAAGAAGTATAACAAGATACACATTGAATACCCCCGCAGCAGAAGACAGGCCGAAACTTGGTCATAACAAGGGCTCTCAAGTGGCTTGGCAAAAGCGCTTTATTAAGCTCGACCACCAATTGTCCTCTGATGATGAGGATGACTGCGAGTCTTTTACCCACCCGCGATGATCACCTCGTCATCTCCCAACATAGATCACTCCTCTCCTCACCCTTGCCATCACCCTCGAGAAGACAGAGGTCTCCTTCTATTCCTCCTCGTCCGACTCCATCTTCATCAGCCTCGAGAAAAGAGAAGACTCCTCCTCCTCCACCTCCTCCATCTTCATTAGCCCCGAGAAAAACATAATTCTTGTCGTCATTCCTCCTCCTCCTCCACCTTAGCCCAAAACAAGATCAAAGGCATCCTCGCAATCGCAGAAAGGTCCTTTGATTCAGTCGCTAATGATCCCAAAGTGGGCCAACAAAAAAAACAAAAGGTCGTTCAGTGGCAAGCATTACAAAATTGATGAAAGAAAAATTTACAAACACACATCTGAATGAAGATTGTGTTAGTTTTTCAATCTCTGTGCCTCACTGCCTCAGTGTTGTTGAAGTCCGAATTTGAAAGGCAAACACAGAATAAGTATGCTATAATAAGAGACGACGAAATATACAATGAAGATTTAAGGAAGATATAGAAGTACGTCGAAGACAACACCGAATTAACCATGGAAGAGGCCACGAACATCTATTATGATGTAACAAGGGACAGGAACACCGGCAATGAAGTATGAAAGGGGCAATCTTTTGGTTCCCGATGACGAGTATAAAAATTTGACAACATATATGCACCATTTGCATGAATATTACATGGCTCAAGCAACAGAGACGGAGGACTTTGGTTTTGAGGTTATTATCCATTCGCCATATGTTTTTCATTATCCTAAAGAAGAGAAGTTTGATGTCGAGTGGGAGTGTTTGTTCCAGCTATACCAGAAACGCTCTCTCGATTCACAAATGTTGACGCTGTGGACTATGTAAGTACCCTACATGCACGATATTACAATTAACTACTCTCTCGAGACACAAATTATTAACTTTTGAGCACTTCCCATGATTTTATGTAGGTGTATAGCAAACTTTTGCATACTAAAAACAAATGGGATAACATAGGCTTCTTGGACCCAGGCGAGTCAATGCGAACGCATGTTTAGGCCTCCATAGATGTGACGTGGAAGACCTAAAAGAGAGATTGATTGTTGTTTTCGATGAATTCAAGATGAAGAACAAAACCCACATACTTCTAGCCTACAACTGCGACTATGTGTTCTCGGCTTTTAATTTTATGCTTCTTTTTTGTTAAGATTATTTGATAATTAGAATTCTGTGATTGCATCAACCATTTTGTCTTCATTTGTGTCAATCTTGCTAAAAATTTGATCGAGGTGTGGGACTCGAAGCAAAAATCATTTCATCATCTAGATGCACTGGTGGCAATGCTGAATTAGTAAGCCATCCTAATAACATATTATTTTCTAATCACACATACCGCTTTCTAATATTTCTCCTTTTAATTAATGTTGCACAGTGTCTGAAGAAGACATATATGTGGGATGTAGGTCCCATTCAAGGTTGTCGTAATGGAGGGGAAGTACCTAAAACAGCCAGCGGGAAACAATAAATGCGGGTTTTATGTAATCTGGGCAATGCTTCGCTATATCGGTGGAAAATTAGAAGAAGCAGATAAGTTGGTGTGTATAATCCCCATTTCATTTATATCTGTTAATAATTCAACAAAATGATTTACTGATTCCTCTTTTGATATCATCTATTTTGAACGACAGCGCAAGAAATATAACCACGAAAGGCTGTTAGACATGGAGATCGTCGCACTACAATCAGAGCTGGCTAAATTCATCTTAGCCGAGGTATTGGAAAAAGATGGAGTATTTTCCATTGCACATTCCGTGAAGTTCAAGGACGAGTATGGCCTATAGCGTCTCGCTAGATTATTATAAGAAGTCCGAGAAGCATGCTTCGTCTTATCAAATAATTTCTTTTTTATTTTGAGGGATCGAGATCTTGATAAGAACATTTGAACTATAACATTTGTAATGTTTAATATTGATGGACCTGCCATCTATGTAGCGTATATAAAGTGAAATCCGGTTCCACCAAAAAATATAAATTAAAATGAATTATAAAACAATAAAATACGAACGGGCCATCACTGTCGGTTAGCAACAAACCGGCAGTGATGGCCAAGATGGCACTATCGGCTTGAGCCACAAACCGGTAGCGTTGGCATAGACATCACTGCCGGGTCTTGTCCCAAACCGGCAGTGCTGATAATGACAACACTACCAGCTAAAGACACAAACTGACATTGAAGTTAGAGGTTACACTGATGGGTGGTCTCATGAACCGGCAGTGTTTGTTGAACTATACTCTGTCGGGTTGTGTAAAGGACCATCAGTGAAGTTGAAGAACACTGCCGGTTTATAGGAACCGACAGTGATAGATAACCCTCATCACTACCGGTATAGTTGTGCTGGTTCAAAATCCGATAGTGATGTCAAGACTTGGAGTAGTGAGCCATAGCCATCCGATCCCAAATTTAGCAGAATAAAAAGCAAATGTGGTAAATGGACACCAGCAGTCACACCAAGACACGTGCAAAGATGGCGCCGCTTGCCAAGATCAAAGTCATGTGTTACTTACATATCGTTACAACCATAATCACATGCTAATTAAGTCATCGTTCGAGACCACAACACAGATCTATCCTGTGGTTCTTGGCATGCAACATGTTCTTAGGCCGTTAGTTATGCTTGATAAAATTTACTGGACCTATGCAGGTGTTCCTATGGCTTCCTCAGGTATGAACTACACCTAGGACAACAAATGTTGGGAGGACTGCGGATTCCTCAGGTATGAACTTCGTTGAGGACATATGCAAATATTGGGAGGAGTGTGTGCAATGGAGCAAGGGATGGCACACATTTATGGCTCTGTTCGCTTGAGCTTATCAGCCAGAATCAGCCAGCCTGGAAACAGTGTTTTTCTCTCACAATAAATCAGCCATACAAATCAGTCGAAGCCAAAATAAATCCTACCGAACAGGCCCTATATATACGCATGCGAACCTGAAGGAGTACTGAGCGGACCAGCTATTGTTAGGTGCAACAACCTCATTTGTACAAATGCCCATTGGCACCGGAAGGATGGTCTTCGAAGTGCCCACTTGTTTGTTTTTCGTCCGTGGTAAAAAATGCCCACATGTTTTTATCTGTGGTAAGAAGTGCCCACTTGTTTCTCGTCTGTTGATGGTAAAATCTTGTATTCAATGGACAGATGCATTGAATGTGTTCACCTACTTCTGATTTACTACCAATGAGTGACATGAATGATCTCTATATCAGGCACTCAGTAAGTGCATGCATGCTTGTCCGATTTTTGTGCTTCATTGAATGCGTCCACTTGCTTCACCTACCCATGGCCGTGGTTGAATGCATGGATGGATGCCGGTTGTGAGGTATTTCATCAAGGCCGTAGAATTTGTGTCTAACGCACCAACTAAATGGAACTTACGTGGACACCTTGGGAGGCCGCCTAGGCGGTGCGGCCTCATATCTCTAATATCGTCCTACGTGGAAAAGGCAAGCTTAGGTGCCTACTCAAATAAAAAGCTAGGATGCAATTCACATGGTCATTTGATGCAATTTTTTATAAAAAGAAAGGGTAAGCCATGATACAAAAGGATGGCTGATCCATTCTGATCATAAAAAGAACAGGTAAAATGAACAAGAAATAAACAAAATGTCACAAACACTAAAAGCACAGTGGTGTCTTCCTCAAACCGCATAACCAATGGCAATCAACTTAATTAAGAAGATGAAAAGCGATGGCTACTTACGAAATATATATAAGACAGGTGCGACAAAGAAAAGAAAATGTCAAAGACTCCATGATGACCAAAATCGTGAAGGCAATGACCGGTACATGAGCATGGATGCACTGCTACTACACTAAGCTTAGACCCTAGTTTCTCAACTGAACCCACCTTAATAGCATTTGTAGATAGTAAGAAGGGCTACAAGTTTGGTGTAAGTGCTTAAAGGTCAACTGATGACTGGTTTAAGAGATCCAGTTCAATGAAGTTTAGGGAAAATCACGTACGGTTTCATTGCATTACTCAATTTCAATGTTAAGTTAGCTAGAGTTCATGAGTTATGAATTTTTGCTGGCTTTAGCTGAACGAAAACAATCAACACTTGACAATTTGGATCAATATCCATACCAATTGGTAGAGCATAGTATCACGAGTTTATTTGTTTCAGTGGTTTATCAAGTTTATATACAAAATCATTTGAAACTGCCCTCTCATCGTGGGTACTTGATCATGTTGCATAGACTTTGGTTTCAGAGTCCAAACCAGAGGTTTTTTCTTACTTTGGCTAGCTAAAAAAAATACCATGGGTGGTTGGTTGGCTTTCAATTCTTGCCCAACCAAAATCATGGCATGCTAAAATTTTTAGTCATCAACTGATTCGTTGCCAAAGAATTGGTACACCGATGTTTATGGCCAAAGTTTTGGCAAGTCTCTAGAAAGTTCTTAAACTGCATATAATAGAAAAGGTGCTTCTCCTATTATTGTTATGGCAGTCAACAAAATACACACATACGTTTTTTGCCCTAACTTTGGCAAACCTAAGTTTTGGTTTGCCATGATTTTGGTTGGGCAAAAATTAGTAGCCAACCAATCAGGCCCCACATTTTAGGTGTTGCTCAACAACATGGTTACTGGTTTTTGTAATAAACTCCAAATTTGGTTACTGGATTTTGTAAAGTTCATATATAGATCGAATCTTCTACAATCTAACTCCAAACATTGATACTTAGGGTGTGTTTGGACGTGAGGATCAGTTCCGTTTCTCATGTGAAACACCAGAATCCGTGTCAAACATTTTTTTTCCAACTCGTTTCTGAGGAGCTCCAATTTTTTCCAACACTAGTGAAACGGCTGGAACCCAGTTTTGCCCAATTCGGTTCCCAACCCCTCCTTTGCACTTAACGCTTATATTTTTTCAATAAATTATTTTGAAGTGCAAAAAATAAAACGAGTTGTATTAAGTTTTCTTGCACCCACAAAAATTTCTAACAGTTTTTGAAGCATATTTTCATTTATATATTTTTAATGGGAAAAATAATTTAAAGTGGATCGGAATCTAGTCTAACGGCCAAGCGGATTCACAAGTGATTCTGATTCATCAACTAAGACGTTTCTGGAGAGAATTTGAATCTGAAACGTTTCTGCGAGAATCTGGAGCCCTCCCAAACGCACCTTTAATCTTATATTTCAGACTTAGGTAAAATACTTTAAGTGCTGGTTATCAGTTTGTAAAAGTCGAGGTGTGGTATGTATTAGGAACCATGTAGAGCATGGTAGAGTTGATCTTGGCGTCAATATATGATGTTTAGATATTTTAATGAGACATTGAAAAGTTAGACCTAGCTTGAAATCAACCAGAGAGACAAGAGCATAGGTCCTCAAAGTTCGTCAAGTAGCAATGTTAGGGTAGTGTTTTCCCTCAAAAATGTTAGGGTAGTGTTTAAAATAAACTTTTTTCATAAACACTAGAGTTTAGGCTGTTCCACACAGGACTATAATATAGTGATTGAAAAAAAAAAGATAGAAATGGCAAGGTAAAATACAAATTTACATTACAAAGCCACACAACTGCGCAGTCTACCCTGCTAGCAGTTTTGAGAAGAATAATAATGAAAATCGAATTTAAAATGTCACGTTTGTTAAGACTTGCTACCATCATTATTAACATCGAAAACAACGACTTGGGCTGAAAGGGAAAAGGCTGAGCCCTTTTTTTAAAACTTCGGAAAAATTATCTATGTTGATCCTTGTTTTGTGTGGTTATTAGGTTTCAACGTAAAAAAGTTGGGGTGATGCTATTCTACTTACTGTACTGGCCGATCGGAACATATATTATATACAGCAACGGGCAGGCTAGCGTTCGGACGCTCGCGCCTCCTGTGCTTGCCCGCACCCCCACGTAGGCATGCTGCTGCGCACGCCCGCACGCCTGACCTTGCTTCATGTGGGGCCCCGAGCCGCTCCATTTCCCACGCCTACGCTCGTGTCTCGATCTGTGCCCGCACCGTTTCCCAAGCCTACCGCTCACGCCCCCTCCACACCCACGCGCATGTAGGAAAGCCCAGTAGCTGCAACAGGCGGATGCGTCAGATGGGTCCCTCCCCCCTCTCGCTGGCCATGCTCGCCGGCGACGCCGAGCTCCAAGCTCCGGCCATAGCGCCCCCGCCCCGACCTAGCTCGGCCGCCGCTACCACCGCTAAGCCCCCTAAACCTCCCAGCCTCCTTCCCCACCGCCTAGCCGCCTGCCTCCCCCAGCCGGTCCTTCTATAGCCTGCCAAAATTGTTGAAGAAAGAGGGGCACTGGTCACCGAAACCCTAGCCGCCGGCTGGAGTTGGGGAAGAAGACCCGGGCGTGGGTGTGGTCGCGTGGAAGAGGGACGAGGAGGAGGAGGAGGAGGAGGAGGAGGAGGAGAGGCCTACTTCGCCGCTGCCACTGCTGCTGCCGAACGGGAGGAAGGGATCAAGGAGCTCGCCGATGAGCGCTAGGAGGCGAGCGCGAGGTGGAAGACGGGTTGCGTGCTCCCCACGCGCGTGACCCGTCGCTTAATAGAGTGTGCGTATTAGTTTTTCAACCAAAAAAAACTAGGGTGATGTTATTCTACTTACTGTACTTGCCCTTTGGGAACATATATTATAGAAAGAAGCAATATAAATTGCATGCACGCGGCGCTCGTTGCTGCTGCTTCTTGATTCCGTGAGTAAACAAGGAACTGGATCGGAGTATAACCAAGGATTTGATCAAAGCTTGATGAGCTCCAGCAAGGCCGTCATGAACAATGTAGTATACTGGAGAGAAGCATGAACTCTCTCCAATAGCATTCCTAGCTAGCTGTTAGTTCTACGATTGTGTACAGTCGTTGGAAAAACCAACGCCGACGTTAAGATGGGTCTCCTTTCTCTTTTGTTTTGGGAGCAGAGCTGAAAAACTTGGGAAATTCCAATGATTCCTTGTATGCAAAAGTTGTGTCAATCCCAATGTATGGGCGATCTACGCTATGCATTCCTAGCTAGCTGCGTAATGACGAGGAAGTAACCTGCATGCAATTTACTACAATCATCGATGATGACATGGCAAACTATGTATATATATAATAAGCTCCATGCGTACCTAAAAGCTATCGCAGTCGCAGCCACACTGCAGCAGCAGACCAACAGTTCTTGTTCTTCTTCTTCCTCTTCCTCCCCTTCTTCTTCGATCCTTTACATATGTAGCCTGTACATTTGCCGATAGTACTCGTCACACATTATAATAACTTGGAAGAAAGACATGGGTGGAACCCCAGAAGACGAATTCTTGGTCAGAGGTGGGGGGCTGGCCACACTACGATCCTCAAGGTCCATCCAGTGGACGCGACCCTACCGCCGAGCAGCAATGACGACAGGCACGTCCGTGTCTTCGTCAACCTGGACGCCGCCAATCACCACCGTCGCCCAGACGCCAGTCGTTGGCTAGCCTGGCATGCTGCATGAGTATCTAAATACTTGTCATGTGTTTATGTTTATGCCTTGATGTATGTGAGCCTCGCAACAGAGCAGTGCGAGCGGCTGTCGTATCAGCCACCATACATGCATGGACAAAGTATGGGATGGATGCACGGCGGTCGACAATCACACTCGCTTGCATTATTCAGTTGCGAGCCTTGGTTATATCTTGGAATAAATGTAAGCAGATAGTGTATTAATGATGAGTATATCTCTACATATTGTTATTATTTTTGCCGTCCATCCATGAATGATTAATGTAATGATATGCATGGGGTGGAAATAATGAAACGTGTATCCCCATCTTACTACGGTATAATAAGATATACCTTAAATTATTCTTTGTTTATAAGGCAGAGGCACAACCCATATGAAACACCGCCGCTTTTCTTTCATGCCATGTTTTGACACGCAAGAGTGACTACATACTAAGTAAAGACATGATAAGGGGTGTACTAACAAGGTACAACCGGCCACAGTTTCGCTGTTCCTTTTGTTGCAATCACTGATCCATCTTCTCCACGTATAAAAAAATAAAAGAGGAAAAATCCTATGAGTGCCCTTCAGATGGTAGGATTGGTGTAAAAGAATTTCATAGGATAGGAATAGTTTCCACCAGATTTCGGAGGAATTCTACCGAGAGAACTAACCTCATGTTTTCGATTCGGTTGGAAGTCCCATGCATCTTCTCTTCTTTCTCTCTCTTTTATCTGGCACTAGGCTTGATTGGGCAACACTAAACCGCCAGGAACTAGTGAAGTGGAGCGCAGCAACGGCGGCTTCTCCACCCCATGGCCGGTCGTCGCGGCCTCGCGGCTCTTGGGCGTGCTACGTACGCTGCCTACGCATCGCCGGCTGCGCCCTCGCTGGTGCGGAAGTGCTGAACTAGTGAACTGGCCGGTTGCCGTAGCACTCGTTCGATCAACAACAGGAGCAGGCGAGCAGGAATCTGCAGGTGCAAAGTAAGTACAGTTTGTATTTCCAAATTAAATACTTGTTTGTTTAATCGATACTATCTCTAACTTTTAAATTGCTAATTCTTTTTAAAATGGAAGGTGCGTTTTTTAGATACTAGTAATCTATATTGAGAAAGAACTTGTAGTACAATTTTCAATGGAAGTCATTGTAGATGATTTCTATGCTATGAAGACGCGCATAGTGAACGCGTATTTGTCTGCGCCACCCCCCCCCCCCCCCCCCCCCCCCCCCCCCCCCCCCCCCCCTCAATTCTCTGGTTCCGCACTGTAGCTGGGTGCCCCTTACTTAAACAAACCCAACATGACAATACGATACCAAGATACTATCGTCATATGGACATAAAGTATATGGTGATCTTCTTACGACTGTGCAGTCATTGGACAAGGGGCGCATGATATGTCTCGACGACACACAATTTTGTATGCAAAAGTTGTCAATCCCAACATGGGCGATCTACGCTATGCGTTCCTAGCAGCTGCCCAATGACGAAGTAACCTGCATGCATTTTATTAGAATCATCGATGAGACATATGGCAAACTATGTGAAACTTTGTAAGCGCCGTATGAATGTGCAAAGATGACATGTATATATAAGCTCCATGCGTACCTAATAAAAGCGCTGCCAGACAGCAGCTGGAGTAGTTCTTCCTCCTCCTCTGATCTTCTTCTTCTTTGATCCTCTACATAGTTAGCATGTCTTTTTGCCGATAGTTACTCATCACACATATAACTGGGAAAGAAATGGTGGACCCCCAGAAGACGACGTTCCACCCGGTGGGTGCTACCGTGTGCCACCGGACAGCAACAACAGGCGTGTCCGTGCCTTCGTCAACCTGGACGCCAATCACCACCGTCACCCAGACGCCAGTCTCATCGGCTAGCTAGCCTGCCATGCATGAATGTTTAAGTAGATGTGTGTTTATGTCTATGCCTTGATGTATATATGAGGTTCCCAACCGAGCAGTGCGAGTGGCTGTCATATCGACCACCATGCATGCATGGACAAAGTATGGGATGGATGCACGGCGGTCGATGTCACACTCACTCGCATTATTCGGTTGGGAGCCTTGGATATATGTTGGAATAAATATAAGCAGGCAGTGTATGGATGAGGATACACCATTTATTGTTATTATTTTACCGTCTATCGACGGATGATTAATGTAACGATATAGTACATGGGATGAGTAATGAAACGTGTGTCTCCATCTTACTACAGTATAATAAGATTTACCTTAAATTATTCTCTCTATTTACAAGATAGAGGCACAACCATATGAAACACCGCCACTTTTCTTTCATGCCATGTTTTGATACGCAAGCGTGACTACTACTTTGGCTTTAGAAAGCAAAGACATGATAAGGGGTGCACTAACAAGATACAACAAGCCACAGTTTCACAGTTCCTTTTGTTGCAATCATTGATCCATCTTCTCCAAATAAATAAAATAAAAGGGGAAAATCCTATGAGTAGTGCCCTATGAATGGTAGGATTGGTGTAAAAGAATTTCATAAGATAGGAATGTTTCCTCTAGATTTCAAAGGAATTCTACCAAGAGATCTAACCTCATGTTTTCAATTCGGTTCGAAGTCCCAGGGCATCTCTCTCTTGCTTATCTAGCACTAGGCTTGATTGGTCAACTACTGCCACGAAATATTTTCTGACGACTAACCGATTGGAAAATAACACTTTCCCTGATGAGTGGAGTCATGTCACTTGTTTTCTGACTGTTTGTCGTCATAAATCTACTTTTTTACTAGTTTTAGCCAATGGGACTGTTCCTCTCTCTCTCTCTCTCTCTCTCTCTCTCTCTCTCTCTCTCCGGCAGTGATGATTCAACAAGTTGAGCGACTCTCCAACTATTGTATGACTTGTGATATCGACTTAGTTTCGATAATGTGATGGCATGATCTCCTTACTACCAATGGTTTGTATATGTGGATTTCCCTTCGAGGAAATTGTCGATCGTTCCAAGCTGGTCATGGCGGCTAGTCGAGAGACGCTGAAGAGTTGTTGCCCCAACCGCATCGGTCAGCCATTCACAAAGCCAGCCGCTGCATCCCTATGCGTTGCGCATCCGTGCATGGGTGCCCTGCAGCACCTCCATGCCCCCCACCCACCCATCCAAGGGCGCCCCGCCACATCTCCATGGGAGGGATTCCTCGCCACCATGAGTTTCTGCCATCAGCACCACATTTTCATGGGAGGGCCTCCACACCACCACGAGCCAGCAGTGTTGCCGCCTCTCCACATGGGTGGGACTCATGCCTCCACAGGCCATTGCCGTCGCAGCAACATCTTCATGGGCGCCATCGTCGCACATCCATGGGTGACACATCCATGGTAGTTCCAGGGATGGTAGAGAGGCGGAGGATGGATAGGAGAGGGGCGGAATACAGATGCCAGTGCCGAAGCCAGGAGAGATGAAGGAAGGATGAAAGAGAAGAGGGAGGCGAGGAGCATGCAAATGGACATTGAGGAGACAATGTGTAACACATGGAAGCGTGCCCCGGCCTTCTTATTGCACACGTATATATAGAAATACTCAAACGGCACACTTATAATAATGCACCAAATATGACAGGCAAGTTAGTTCTAGTAATACATTTGAGTGTTATTAGAGTCCATTTGGATGGCAACCACAGTTAGGCCGCGTGCTGAACACAACATCCGCCAGACTAATGGTGAGCCAAGGCACGAAAACAAAGTGTGGCCTAGTTCAGTAAAAAAAAGACGAACTGATGGCCTAAATTAAAAGTGAATACAATCAATAGTCTGGTTTCTTATAGCCTAAATTGATTTTACACCAAACCTTAATCTTGGCTCTATACAAATCTGAAGTGCATCACTTGTACTACAATTTCCATGTTATTGCTCTACAAAATGATAGGTTTTTTTACATTAGCTATCACCATTAACATTGAAATTACAACAATTGGCCAAAGGGAAAAGGTTGATCCCCTTTGTTTACTTACTCAGAAAAATTAAAATGATCTATCTTTAATCCTTGTTTTGTGTGGTTATTGGTTTGGGCAAGGTTATCACGCGACGGGCACGCACGATGGGAGCGCGCGACCCCGTCGTCCTCACGCCCGGCCTCCTCCCCCACGCCTTTTCTCCCTCCCCGTGCCCCTCCTCCTCCGCCCCCTCCATCGCTGTCGTCCTCAACCCCACCCTCCTCGTCATCCTCACCCCTGCCACCGGCCATCACCCCGTTGCGGGCAGCTCCAATGAACCCTAGCGCCCGCAACGGCCGCCTTCTTCCCCTCCCCCCTCTCGCTGACCATGCTCGCCGGCAATGCCGAGCTCCGAGCTCCGGCCATAGCGCCCCCGCCCCGACCTAGCTCGGCCGCCACTACCACCGCCAGGCCCCCTAAACCACCCGGCCTCCTTCCCCACCGCCTAGCCTCCTGCCTCCCCCGGCCGGTCCTTCTATAGCCTGCCGGAATTGTTGAAGAAAGAGGGGCACCGGTCGCCAAAACCCTAGCCGTCGGCCGGAGTTGGGGAAGAAGACCTGGGCGTGGGTTTGGTCACGTGGAAGAGGGAGGAGGAGGAGGCCTACTTCGCCGCCGCCACCGCTACTGCCGGAGGCCTTATATGTTGTCAGCTCCGGTGGACTTGGGACTTGTGGGAGCGCAGGCTCGTGGTGACGAGTCGGGCCGGCTGCAAGCCAGCTCCAAGATCGAGAACTCGGTGGTCACCACCGGTTCCAACAATTGGTGTCAGAGCCCATGGTCAGAAAAGCTAAACCCGATAAAAAATCTCGAGCATCACATATGGCGGTGGCACCCTGATGTGTGACTAAGGGGGAGATTGTTGGGGTTTAGTCCCACATCGTGTAGCGATGGTGGGGGAGCACAACATATAAGGCGGAAGAAGCCCCCACCTATCAGGCTAGTCTTTTGGGTTGAGTAAGGTCCAAAGGCCTTATATGTTGTCAGCTCCGGTGGACCTGGGACTTGTGGGAGCGCAGGCTCGTGGTCACGAGCCGGGCCGACTGCAAGCCAGCTCCAAGATCGAGAACTCGGTGGTCACCACCGGTTCCAACAATTGGTATCTGAGCCGGTACCAATGGTCAGAAAAGCTAAACCCGATAAAAAAAATCTCGAGCGTCACATATGGCGGGGGCACCCCGATGTGTGACTAAGGGGAAGATTGTTGGGATTTAGTCCCACGTCGTGTAGTGATGGTGGGGAGCACAACATATAAGGCGGAAGAAGCTCTCACCTATCAGGCTAGTCTTTTGGGTTGAGTAAGGCTCAAAGGCCTTATATGTTGTCAGCTCCGGTGGACCTGGGACCTGTGGGAGCGCAGGCTCGTGGTCACGAGCCAGGCCGGCTGCAAGCCAACTCCAAGATCGAGAACTCAGTGGTCACCACCGGTTCCAACAATTGGTATCTGAGCCGGTACCCATGGTCACAAAAGTTAAATCCGACAAAAAAATCTATTGTTGGAACCGGTGGTGATCACCGAGTTCCAACAGAGGAAGGGATCGAGGAGCTCGCCCATGAGCGCTAGGAGGCAAGCGCGAGGTGGATGACGGGTCGCGTGCTCCCCACGCGCGTGACCCATCGCGGTATTAGTTTTTCAACCAAAAAAAATAGGGTGATGTTATTCTACTTACTGTACTGGCCCTTTGGGAACATATATTATAGAAAGAAGCAATATAAATTGCATGCACGCGGCGCTCGTTGCTGCTGCTAGCTTCTTGATTCCGTCAGTAAACAAGGAACTGGATCGGAGTATAACCAAAGATTTGATCAAAGCTTGATGAGCTCCAGCAAGGCCGTCATGAACAATGTAGTATATTGGAGAGAAGCATGAACTCTCTCCAATAGCATTCCTAGCTAGCTGTTAGTTCTTCGATTGTGGAGAGTCGTTGGAAAAACCAACGCCGATGTTAAGATCGGTCTCCTTTCTCTTTTGTTTTGGGAGCAGGGCTGAAGAAGATGGGAAATTCCAATGATTCCTTGTTTAGAACTTCTGATCTCACGAATTGGACGCGAGCGCATGTCTGGACGGCAAACAATTTTGTATGCAAAAGTTGTGTCAATCCCAATGTGTGGGCGATCTACGCTATGCATTCCTAGCTAGCTGCGTAATGACGAGGAAGTAACCTGCATGCAATTTACTACAATCATCGATGATGACATGGCAAACTATGTAAACCCTTAGTAAGCGCGTACGTATGCATAAATAACATGTATATATAATAAGCTCCATGCGTACCTAAAAGCTATCGCAGCCACACTGCAGCAGCAGACCAACAGTTCTTCTTCTTCTTCCTCTTCCTCCCCTTCCTCTTCGATCCTTTACATATGTAGCATGTATATTTGCCGATAGTACTCATCACACATTATAACTGGGAAAGACATGGTGGACCCCCAGAAGACAAAGTCCTGGTCAGAGGTGGTGGGCTGGCCTGTTTATTACCCGACGATGCTCAAGGTCCGCACCGACTGGCCGGACCGATGGATCAAAGTCCACCCGGTGGACGCGACGCTGCCGCCGGGCAACAATGACGACACGGGCACGTCCGTGTCTTCGTCAACCTGGACGCCAATCACCCCCGTCGCCCAGTCGTCAGCCGTTGGCTAGCCTGGCATGCCGCATGAGTATCTAAATACCTGTGTGTTTATGTTTATGCCCTGATGTATGTGAGGCTCGCGACCGAGCAGTGCGAGCGGCTGTCATATCGACCACCATGCATGCATGGACAAAGTATGGGATGGATGCACGGCGGTCCATATCACACTCGCTTGCATTATTCGGTCGCGAGCCATGATAGATAAACGTAAGTAGTTAGTGTATTATTGATGAGTACAACTCTACTTATTGTTATTATTTTTGTCGTCCATCCACAGATGATTATGATATGCATGGGAAGAAAGTAATGAAATGTGTATCTCCATCTTACTACAGTATAATACGATATAACTTAATTTATTCTTTCTGTTTATAAGATGGAGGCACAACCATATGAAACATCGCCGCTTGTCTTTCATGCCATGTTTTGATACGCAAGAGTGACTACTTACTAAGTAAAGACATGATTAGGGGTGTACTAACAAGATACAACGCGCCACAGTTTCACCGTTCCACATAAATAAAATAAAAGAGGAAAATCCTATGAGTGCCCTTTGGATAGTAGGATTGGTATAAAAGAATTTCATAGGATAAGAATATTTTCCTCCAGATTTCCAAGGAATTCTACCAAGAGATCTAACCTCATGTTTTCGATTCCGTTGGAAGTCGCGCACTACTGGACTCCTTGAGTTTGCCGAGTGCCCGAAACACTTGGCAAAAGACAGAAAACACTCGGCAAATTGTTCGCCGAGTGTAACACTCGGCGAATAGCACTCGCCATAAACAATTCCGGCAAAGCCAACTTTGCCGAGTGCCATTTATCAGGCACTCGGCAAAGTTTTTGCCGTGTGCAGTTTGGCTCTCGGCGAAAAGAAATGGTCATAACGCTGGTCCCGCCGTTAACAGCGACTTCGCCGAGTGTCAAACGTCAAGGCACTCGGCAACTAAATTCTTTTTAAATATTTTTTGTTTTTAGAATTCCTTGTCGCCGAGTGCTGCTCTCGGTAAATGATAATAATATGCCGAGTGCCGCGCAGGCAGACACTCGGCAAACATTTTTGAA
This sequence comes from Miscanthus floridulus, assembly GCF_019320115.1. NCBI lineage: Eukaryota > Viridiplantae > Streptophyta > Magnoliopsida > Poales > Poaceae > Miscanthus > Miscanthus floridulus. Next base: position 10,887,201 of record NC_089586.1, read on the forward strand.
ACAGTATTTGGTTTTTTAAAAAATAGCTTTTCGCCGAGTGTAATAATACCTACACTCGGCAAATATTTCATATTTGCGGTCATAACACTCGGCAAAGCCTCAGAAATCTGAATTTTTTTTGTTTTTGCATTACATTTCACAGCACATATATATATATCACAGCACAGATATATTACACAGCACATATATATATATCATCTCCACACATCACATATCACATACATCACAATAATCCACAATGGTACACAAATGTCATACCACAATACCAACATAAGGTTCGAGTTTAAAGTATCCACCATAAGTGCATTACAAGCATAAGTGAAACACAAGGAATAAGTTCAACACATGAAAAGAAGCAAATCACCAATTAGACCACGGCGACTGCTGCGGTGGGTCATGAGGTACATCGTTTGATGCCGTCGATTGACACTGCACAAAGAATAGATAAGATTACTTGATAGCTGCAAAAGGAATTATTGAGACATATATAGCTAGTAGCATTGCAATTCAAAAGGCCATACAACAAATACAACTGTGTGTGTGAGTGTGTGAGTGTGTGTGTGTGTGTGCTGGTGTGCTGGTGTGTGTGTGTGTGTGCGTGTGCGTGTGTGTGCTGGTGTGTGTGTGTGTGTGAGTGAGTGTGTGTGCTGGTGTGTGTGTGAGTGTGAGTGTGTGCTGGTGTGTGTGTGTGTGTGTGTGAGTGTGTGTGCTGGTGTGTGTGTGTGTGTGTGAGTGTGTGTGTGTGTGCTGGTGTGTGTGTGTGAGAGTGTGTGTGATTGAGTGGACATGGGGATAGATTACTCACAGGAGTGTCTTCAGGAGGACGAGGAGGAAGGAATAGCGCTTGTGGCAGAGGTTCACCCATCTTCGCGTCGAGATTTTGCATCCACTGAAACATCTGCTCCTGCCTCTGCCGATCAGCATCAATCTTCACCTCCAACGCTATTCTCTGCCTCCTCTCTTCTTCTAGCTCGGCCTACAAAATTTCACCCCAATGTTACAATGGAAATCAAAGGTATGTAAGAAACAATGAACGACGAATAAAAGAGTAATAACCTGCAAAGTCTACATGGCGTGCTGTGTACTAGTCGGCCGTGGGCGTATGGGCGGCCTCTGGCCCGTGTCGCTTGCTCGGATCTGGGAGAGAGTGGGAGTAGTGGCCGTGTCGACGACGTTGTCGCCAAGCCAGTACCTGTCATGCTTCTTGCCTCCTCCCACCCTCATGACAAGGTCTCCTTCGAAATCCTGGTTGCTCGGATCGTACTCCGGCCCATGGACCGCCTTGGCCGCCGTTGTGTACTCGGTGAGACGGCTGTGGATGGATGGATTGCTGTACGCCAACGGGGGTCCTCCGGGTTGAAGTCGACGGCGAACGTCGCCTTGCCCTTGTGGGCCATAGCCCATGCCTTCACCTAGGAGCAAGGTGCACCACCATGTGACGCCGACTGTGAAACAAACTGTAAGATCATTAGAAACTATGCAGAAGCAAGCGTTAGAATACATAAATGAAGTCACGTACCCATCTCTCCATGTACTCGGCAAGGGTAAGGTTCCCCTGATGGTGTGGTGCACCTGTCATCATCAAACGCCGTTCCTAACAAGCGGCGTGTGTCTCCGACCACTCCGGGGAGCACCACTTGTCCACCATCCTCCTCTAGCACTCGCCTTTACCGGCCACCCAATTTGGAGGCACCTACACGTCAACAAGCTTGTCATATAAGAAGATCACAGTAAGTGTACTTAATCTCAGGAAGAAATAGTATTTACCAGCATGTATTGCTCTTTGGTCAGTGTCAAGGTTCTTGCGAGGTCTTTGTCGATCTTCACTTCCTCGAAGACAGCTTTGTATTGCTGTACAGCCAGGACACGCACCTCGTAGTGCATGTCCTTCACGAGCTTGTAGCAGGCTTTGTGAGCGTGCCTCTCGGCCCTCTCCTCGTATCCCTTGTCACGTCTATAGAAATCCTGCATATAAACATTATGTATGTAGTCATTATTTCAAGGATGTGATAGGAATGCGATGTATTGAGCAAGATAGTGCGGGGAAGGCTTACCCACAGCTCTTTCACAACCCGCTGCGCCTTGTTGTCGAATTTCCTGCCTTCCCGATCTCGTGCATCGGGGGCAGACGCGTAGTGCTCGAACGTGTAGGCCGGCTCCACCCCTCCTGCCCAGTCCACCAGGGCGGGGAAGTGTTCCCTACACAGAAGACCCAGGATTCCACTGGGAAGGCGTTTGTGATCACCTGCAGCCACAACCTTCCATCCCCTGTCCAAGTGATTAACGAAAAAATATTAGTTTGTATTTTGCCATGTTAAACATATCAAATGAAGTAGCGATAACATCTTAAGATACTTACCTTGGCCCATTGGGGCGAATCACCGGCCCTTTCGTGAAAGGTATAGGCTATTCTGGGAGGCGTGAAGGGCCTCGCAACCAAATCTTCGAAGCAGAGGAAGAGGAATCCCTCGCCGAGGGCTCCTCCTTTGCCTCATGGTCCTCGTGCTCGCCCTCCTCGTGCTCGTGCTGCTCCTCCTCCGCCTCCTCCTGAGGCGAGGGAGGTACAGGCGACGGTGGCCGAGTTGCTGCACGTGCCTACCGACCCTGGCCTCTCGGTCGACCCCTGCGCCTCCGTGGCGGCTCCTCAACTGCAGGAGCCTCCTCAGCTGTAGCGGACTCCGAGCTCCGGTAAAACGACCCGACGGACCTCATACCGCCCACCATCTTTTGTCAATCACCTACAATTAAAAAGAGTAAACCAATAAGCACATATAAACAGGACAACCTGAAAAAGAAATGCAAAATAAACGAAACATAATTAGAAAATGATAGTATTACTTGTATTAGAAATAGGCATCATGATCGGGATCAGCCGGATCATAACTCTCATCATCACTATCACACATGTCGAAATAATCAACACTATCCGAAGGACCAATGTTGTCATCATCGGCATTGCCTATACGCACTCGCTCAAGTAATTCTAAGTCTTGCACATTTTCCACCTCATCTCCATCGTCCTCTTCATCAACCCTTTCATTATCTACTTCCATTTCGATCGCACCGGTTAAGTCTATCTCAAAACTCCCGTCTAGCCCCTCCTCTTGATAGAACTCCCCGTCATATGTGTTTGGGTCTAAGTTGTAATCTTGATCATTTGGGAGAGGTAGTCTACCATGTGGCGATGTCTTCTGCACAATATACCAACCCTTAAGACGGTCGTCGTTTGGGCACACGTATGGCAGATAATAAACTTGCATCGCCTGTTGAGCAACAACATAGACATCTTCCCCTGGATAGACAAAATCCTGACGAATTTCGACCAACCCAAGATTAGGGGTCCGTCTCGTTACTGCAGGATCAAACCAATGACATTTGAATATGACAGGCTTAAGGGGTTTGGAACCACAAAATTTGACTTCGTAGATTTCTTCGATTCTTCCATAATAATCGGACCCATCAGTGCCGGGCGTAAGAACTCCGGTATTTGTGGCTCTTCGATTGGGCCGACTTTCCTCATGTGCTGTCGTGTGAAAGCGATATCCATTCACGTCATAAGCGGCAAATGACCTAACCCTATACAGAAAGCCACTGGACACCTGTGCTAACTCGGGATCCATAGACTCATCAGTTTGGCCATGCAAGCTCAAGCAGGATATATCGTTAAACTAAGTACGAGCAACTTGTAATGTCAAACTAAGTACGAGCAAAGTTGGACAATACCTTCTATGCGAACCAAGAAATGAAATCGGGCATTCCATTTCCCGCACCCTGTTTAAGAAGGTATCACATTCCTACGGGGTAGGTTCCCTTGATAGATGCTAGTAGTGATCAAGAAATTCCCTATAACAATGAGAAACAAGAGAGTTGGATACCAAATAGTGACAGCATATTTAACAAGTTCGTTGTGAACTTACTGCATGTACGGCTCCACTTTGGGAAGGTTGGTCAACACATAGTGCATGATAGTGCGCCACTATTCATGTCTCAATGTCTTGGGTTTCCAATCACTTGCACTTCCGAGCTGCCCTCGGAAAAGGCTGAGGTTCGATTCATTTTCGCCAGCATTGTAGCGAGGGGGTGGATTATGCACGCTGGGAAGGTTGGCACTATAGTAACTTGTTGTGAACTTTGACACCTCCTCCAGAATGTATGCCTCTGCAACGGAAGCCTCAATTTTGCCTTTATTCTTACATTTACTTCGAACAACCTTTAGACATCTCTCGATTGGATAGCACCAATGGCCCTGCACGAGCCCCCATTCGTGCCTCATACGGGAGGTGCAAGATCAAATGCTGCATCGGAACAAAGAAGCCAGGTGGAAATATCTTCTCCAACTTATAGAGAAGCACCGGCGCCATTCTTTCCAAGTCCTCAACCACTTTTCGAGACAACTCCTTGGCACAAAGCTGGCGGAAGAAATAGCTCAACTCTGCCAACACTAGCCAGACATGCTCAGGGACATAGCCACGAACCATCGCCGAAAGAAGCCGCTCAATCCATATGTGGAAGTCATGGCTCTTCATCCCTTTAACTCGAAGAGTAGATAAGTTCACTCCCCTCCTCAGATTCGCTGCATACCCATCAGGGAACATCAACGTTTGCATCCATTCAAGTACTTGCCTCCTTTGGGGCCTGGTCAAGACAAAATCAGCCTTAGGCATGCTCCATGTCTTGCCGCCTCTAGGAGGCTTCATTTCTTGCTTTGGTCTATCGCATAACGTTGCTAGGTCCACTCTAGCCTTAACGTTGTCCTTTAACTTTTCAGTGTCCATGAGTGTTCCCCAAAGTGCCTCGGCCACATTCTTTTCAGTGTGCATCACATCAATGTTATGTGAAAGAAGGAGGTCATCATAATAGGGGAGCCTCTCCAAGCCCGACTTATGAGTCCACATATGTTGACAACCATATCCCACAAAACCATCACCTTGTGGGTTGACGACGAGAGCATCTATCTGAGCACGAACCTCGGCACCAGTCATGATCTGCGGTTGCGGGGTCTGTCACTACCACACCTTTCGTAAAGTTCTTGATGTCTCGTCTGAATGCATGCTCAACAGGGAGGAACTGTCAATGCTTGTCGAACGAAGAATACTTGCCACCCTTCTTCAACCAAATGAACTCCACAGCTGTCTTGCATAATGGGCATGGGAACCTCCCGTGAACACACCAGGCGCATAATATCCCATACGCCAAGAAGTCGTGTAGGGAGTAGTGGTACCAGACATGCATTCTGAAGTTCCTCTTCGTAGCTCGATCATATGTCAACACCCCTTCCTCCCAAGCACGGACCAGCTCATCAATCAGAGGCTCCATGAACACACCCATCTTACTCCTCGGGTGTCCAGGAATTATCAATGACAAGAATATATTCTATCGTCGAAACACGACACCGGGGGGGGGAGATTGAGGGGGATAACGAAGATTGGCCAACAAGTGTATGGGGCAGCCATCAGTCCATAAGGATTGAACCCATCTGTTGCCAGCGCAACACGTACATTACGAGCCTTAAGAGCTTTCTCACGATGAATCCCATCAAAGTGGGTCCATGCTTCACCATCAGATGGATGTACCATCTTCTTAGGACTATATCGAGTGCCATTTTTGTGCCACGTCATCTGTTTCACGATTTCCTCGGTCATGTATAGCCGTTGGATCCTCGGTAAGAATGGAAGGTACCATAGGATCTTCACGGGGATCTCAAGCTGCCTCTTCTGACCATCACCAGACTCTACCTCCAGGTACCTAGAGGATTGACACTTTGGATAGTACTTTGCTTTCTCGTATTCTTTCCTAAATAGGACGCACCCCTTCGGACAAGCATGTATCTGCTCATATGGCATCTTGAGTGCACGAATGAGTTTCTGCGACTCATACATGCTCTTTGGCATAATGTGAGCTCCTGGAAGCAAGCTGCCAATAACTGCCAACGTAGCATCGTAACAATCTCGACTCATGCTAAACTGAGCCTTTAAGGCCATTACCCGTCCAATGGCATCCAGTTGAGAAACATTTGTGTGGTCGTGAAGGGGTTTATGTGCCGAAGACAACATGTCATAATACGCCTTTGCGGTTGCCTCTGGCTCCTCCTCCCCACCTTCTTCACCTATGTGTGCTTCGTGAAAGTCATTTAGCCAGTCACCTACCCCGGCATCAGCATCGAAATCTTCGACGCGTGCTCTCACGACCTCCTCTCTCATCCGATCGGCTTCACCGTGGTAGATCCACCGAGTATAATCTGCCGTGAATCCATTCTTGCAAAGATGAGTAGACATGACATCCTTTGGTTGCCGACGCCTGTTTGCACATCTACTGCACGGACACCAAATGGCTGACGCTCCTGGAACTAGGGCAAATGCTCTATCTATGAAAGCCTCCGTCTTCTCAATCCATTCATCAGTCAAAGCACGCTGACTTGGGCAGCCCGTGTACATCCACTGACATATATATATATATATATATATATATATATATATATATATATATATATATATATATATATATATATATATATATATATATATATATACACACACACTAGCGAGACATCATTAAGAATCAATTGCATGTACACGATGTTCCTACCATCTAATAGGTCAGGATAGGTCCTAATCCCACCCGAGGATGCGTAGCTAGGGTTAGTCTCCATGGTCTACTCCGATCCGAGATAGAATTTCGGCAGCACCTCCCCGCTGTTCTCCAAATACACGTCCTGGTAGGGAGATTGTGTATCCGGAGAACAATAGGGACATGCTGCCGAAACTCTGCCTCGGAACGGAGTAGACCACGGAGACTAACCCCATCTACGCATCCTAGGGCTGTCCAAAAAACGTGGACAATTCAAAACAGATACGGTTATCGATATGCAAAGAGCTGCATATTTCCAACCGTATCTCTTTCGAACAGGAGACGCCTAACCGGGTTACGTGCTCTACAAACATGCATGATACGGAAAAGAGGGGTGTTTTATGCCTCACCTCGCTGTCCCACAAACAGGAGAAGCCTCAACCGCTACAAGGTCCACGGAACACCAACAAACAGCCAGAAGCATCAGTCCTCCCTAAAAGAATAAGTCATTTCACACGAGTAAGTAATTACCTTTATATCACCATAAACAAAGTAAAAAGAAACAAGATAATGGATACATGAGGTCAGTAAGAAAGACACTTCTGAAGCAGTGAATTTGTGATGGAGTAAAATCTATTGCAAAAGGCTATGGGCAGCAATACACGCATCAGAGATTAAAAGGCGTGTATAAACCTACATGCATATTGACGAAGTTACTAAGAAAGCCATTAATTACACTTGATCAGTAAGCAAATTTGCATGTAAAAAACAAATAACAATCCCTTTAACCCTTCAAAAGTATCATACAAGGTCTTCTTCTCTCTGAATTGTATCATTTTAATTCCAGTTTGAATTAATAGCACTCTGTAAGACTTAGCTGCATCCTGTTTGAATGCAGTTTATTTTATTTTGGCATACAAACATTCAGTCATCAACGTTTTGGTCTTGTCAATGCAACTGTTTGAATTTCTACACTAAACGGAACATCTAGATGATGTGTTTGAGAACATCCTCTCTGTTCGATTTCAAATATAGCAATACTTACTGAATACAAGGTCATTGCAGACAATGAGCTGCTTATCCTTTTCTGCTAAGAAAAAAAACCTTATCCATTTCAAAAGAAACATCCACATGACATGCATTTGACTGCAGTCCTGGAACTGAGTTTACTATAATCAGCCTACAAAGAAGGGATACAATCATCAAACTGGCATTCCATCGAGCATGTGGTGGGCTTCGGGCGCACCGATCCTTGCTCGCACGAGGACCTTCGCCCGGCATCGTCACCGGCAGATGGACGACCCAAGGGGAACGTGGCTGACCTTCGCCCTCCATTGCCTCCCCAGAGACGCTGTCCAGCAGCACCATGGCGCGCGCATCGGCGGTGACGGCTCGTAGGGCACTGCAGGGGTAACGTGACTGACCTTCACCCTCCCTTGCCTACTCGGAGATGCAGTCCTGCAGCGCCATGGTGCGCGCCGCGTGCGCCTCGGCCCCGTAGCGGCGCGGCGGCGGTGACGTGGTCGTAGCGCTGCAGCGTGGAGTCTTCAGTTGCCATCTAATCTAACTCGGCTACTCCTGCCACTGCCGCTCCACCGATCGAGACCATGGTGGGATATGCTCTACTATACATGTATGATACGCAGAGAGAAGAACACAAGTACAGCAGTAGTACAATAAAAGGATGTCCAGGCCTCTCCATAGATATGAGATGTGATGAGATAGAAGTACCGACTGTGCGAGGGATTTTAAGATCGCACCTGCAATTTGTTGCTTCAGCCGCACCTCGCGGGCCACCGGCGGCGGGCGGCAGGCGAAGCGCAGGGCTGCCGGTGTCGAGTAAGGGGCTCCCTGTGGGCGGGCACCGAGGTGGCGCAGGGTCTCGCAGGGGCAGGCGGGCGGGGACGTGCTTGCGCTCGGTTTCACGGCGGGGACAGGGGCGTGGGCCAGCCGGTGGCTGTGGCAGACCGGACGGGCGGGGTGGAGGTCGACGGCGGAGGCGGGCGGGGTGGGGAGGGAGGGGGCCGCGGAGTGGGGAGGGAGGGGCGGCGAAGGGGTTGCGGTGGAGGGTGTGCGGTCGGCGGCGCGTGGGGAGGGAGCTCGACGGCGGCGGGCGTGGGGAGCACGATGGAGTGGGGAGGGAGGAGGGCGCGTGGGGGGGGGGGGAGCTCGACGGCGACGCGAGGGGAGGGAGGTCGACGGCGGCGCGTGCGCACGGAGCTCGACGGCGGCCTGTTTGACGATGGCGGCCCGTGCGCACGGAGGAGGGCACACGCGTGCGCGGGGATAGAATGGAGAAATGGCCAGAGCCGGCCAGCGGCCTAGCTATTTTGCGGCCTGTTTGCCGAGTGTTGGCCCGATCCGACCCTCGGCAACGTTTTTTTTAAAAAAATCCCATCAGTTTGCCGAGTGTCGTGACGATTGGGTACTCGGCAAACATTTTTTTTAAAAAGTGCCCTCCTGTTTTCCCTATTTTAAAAAATCCCTGTTCTCCCTTAACAAGAAATTTTAAAAAAAGTTTATTACATTGTTGCCGAGTGCCACCTATGCAGCACTCGGCAAACTTATTTCTATATTTCATGCTGCCCTTTTCTTTCCTCTACTTAATTACTTTCCTCTATTTCATGTTTCACTAATTTCATGAAATGAACTTGCATTACACTTTGTTAGGTGCACTCACAAATGTATATTTCAAGCTTGTACAAAAATTGGACTATTATTTCATGTGTTTGTATATCACGCATCTAAAATTCAATAATTGCGACAAAAGAATTAAAATTACGAAATGGCTCCGAAAAATTGCCAAAAATTCACAAGAAGCGATCTTTGTTCTCTATTGTATATACAAAAAATTTTGAAGTGAAACTCCAAATCGACATTCAAATTGTCTCCTCATCTTATCGGATCTTTCTCAAATCTCAGAAACTTCTCCAGAGATGATCCGATTTGTAAGCAGCGTACGTGTCAACTTTGCCGAAACACTCTCAATTTTTTACCATAGCCTCCACGTATGATATCATGACAACTTGACGAATTTCGTGATTTTCAGACTTCGTTTGCTTTTTATAGAATTTTTAGACATTTCCGCCACGCGTTTCTGCTCATGTTTCGCCAACACAATGTTCGAAATTTCTGGTCTGGCCCTGGATACGGTCTCAAAACAGACTCAGTGACAAGAATATCATTTTTTTATTCACTTTTTTCGGATATTCGAAGCACTTGCAGTTCAAATCCAAAAAATTACCGAAAATTCATTTGACTAAAATAAATTGACGAAATATAGTAAAATAACTCAGAAATGTACAAAACTTCAACACAGAGCAACAGGTATTGTAAGACAACGGTACAAAAAGTTTGGGGGGCAAAATAAAAAAAAAAATTGTTTGCCGAGTGTCAGATGCTGACACTCGGCATATAACAGAATTTGCCGAGTGTCGCAAGGTGACACTCGGTATATATGTGGGTTTGCCGAGTGTCGTATTTTGACACTCGGCATATAGGTGGGTTTGCTGTGTGTTAACGTGTGACACTCGGCAAAATGATAACGGAGGTCGACGGTGTTACCCGGACATGAAGTTGCCGTGTGTCTATTGTTTGCCGAGTGTAGGCACTCGGCGTAAAATGTTATGCCGTGAGTTTTGCTGTTGCCGAGTGTCGTCTTTGGCACACTCGGCAAACACCATGTTTGCCGAGTGTCCGAAATCTTGCCCATGGCAAAGGTGGGGACACTCGGAAACTTAGGTGTTTCCGGCTAGGCCTAGCTTTGCCGAGGGCTCCTGGGGCTGACCCTCGGCAATGACCCCCTTTGCCGAGTGCCCGAGATCTAGCCCTCGGCAAACCCAGAAGCCCTCGGCAAAGAGGACGTCTCCAGTAGTGCCCGTGGTCACGAGCCACCGGC
>NC_089586.1:11205273-11289222 GCF_019320115.1 Miscanthus floridulus
GGGAGCCAAATGTCTAAGATCCACTTATGTGGTCAGTAGAGATAACCTAGTCCATAGCAAATAATTTGTAAGCCTCTGATGAAAACTTGTCACTCAGAATCAAAGTTTCAGTTTAAATATATAAATTGCTTATCTAATGCCAGCTAATCAAGAACATCTTATTTGGCGAAAATGTTAAATGCCATAGCCATACCTTGGGAGTCGACAGCGAGAGAACATCTTATTTGGCATCCCAACAGAAGTAACCTAAAAGCTGGCATCAATGCTGGACTGCTGCATCAATGAAACAAAGCGCGTAAGTGGAGAGCAAACAGAGAAGAATGGAAGACAGGAATACTCAGAAGTCCTAGACTGATTAATTCTCGTGACAGTACAGTGCATGAAAACTACACTTGGAGAATAAGAAGTCCTAGACTGATTAACAATAAGATTGTAAGGAATACTGAGTACTATGAAGAAACACTTATTAGTTCACCAACGTATATCTTGACATATCACCTTGAAGGAAAAAAAGGATAGCTTGATTTATGAGTCAATTCCTTATCTTTAGAAGGTAAACATGGATTTTTCTACAGATGGTTATATAAAAGTAGTTGTTGACACTAAAATTGCTCATTAATAATTGATCAAACAGAAAAGAGTGCTTTGCAATATTTATTCAATGTATCTCTTCCCTTATTTGAGTATGCCTTCCAATGCTCATGTACTCTGATCAATGATACTTTATACTAAGATCTATGAAAGTTTGCATCAGCTAACAATTGGCCAAAGATGCATGAGTTAACCACAAGGAACTACAAAAAGGTAGCTCATTAAGTCATTTGCACAACAAAAATGTAGTTGTTGTATGTGGACCTACTAGACTTCCCATACATTTCTAACAAAAATGTAGTTGCATTTGATTTCCCAATATTCTTAGAAGGGCTACCATGTTTCGAGACACACAATCACAAAGAATGACTACAACACTACTACAGAATATTTATCCGTGTCGGGCATTTTGGGTTTCCCGCGGCGGGCAAACCGGTCCGCCGCCGCCGAAAGGCCACGGTAAATCGTGGCTTCCCGCGGCGGACAGCTTTGCCCGCCGTGGTTAATCGTTCAGGAAAAACAAAAAAAAGAAAAAAAGCCCACATGGGCTTGGATCCGGGCCGCACTAAACCTAGATCCCGCCGCCGCCGTCGATCCACCGCTGTCGATTGGATCCGCCGCAGCTCCAACCCGCCGCACCGCCGGAGGGAGAGGAAGGGCCGGGGTGGGCGCCACGCCCACCGGATCTGCGCCACTGTCGATTGGGTGGGAGGGAGACGACGCCCCTTCGTGGATCCGTGCCGTCGCGGTGGGTTGGGGCCCCTCCGTGGATCTGTGCCGTCACGGCGGGTTGGCGCCGCCCTGTCGTGGATTCGCGCCGGACGGGCCACGCCGCTGCTCGCCACCGTGCGCGGAGGAGCACCCGTCGCCGCTGCTCGTCACCGTCATCGGGGATCTGCAAGGGTGCGAGTGTGAGAGGGACAAGATCCACCATTGATCTGAGAGAGAAGAAAGAGGGCTCCACACCTTGCGCCGGATCCACCGCCGGGGCCTCCATGTCGGCGTCGGGGCCTCCACGCCGGCCGGAGGAGGGAGAGGAAGGGGCGCCGTCAGGGCCTCCACCGCCGGTCGAAGGAGGGAGAGAAAGGGGCGCCGTCGGGGCGGCCTGACCTGGAGCGCGTGGGGAGGAAGAGAGGCCGACTGCGCCTAAGTATACCTATATATATGTGTAGACGAATATCGGGCTAGCTTGGGCCTGCTGGGCCTAGGCCTTTTCCGTGGTGGGCTTTTAACGTTGTCCACCACGGTAAATTGATTTACCGTGGCGGACACCTTACGATGTCCGCCACGGTAAATAGGGTATTTACCGTGGCGGACATATTAAGATGCCCGCCACGGTAAATTGATTTGCCGTGGCGGGCAAAAGTGCCCGCTGCGGTAAATAAAAAATGCCCGCCGCAGTAAATCGTGGGATTTACCGCAGCGGGCAAAAATAGGTGCCCGCCACGGAGTGCAAAAGTGCAACACTGCGCATATTCGTTTGTGTAGTAGTGCAAGTCAGATACCAAATGGCATTGACTACAACAAACTACACTAGAAAACATACTCTGAATGCAATAAAAACTAAATTTGCGGTGCAATCTCTGCCGAAAGATGGTGATTTTTGTTGCAATAATCATAGTGATTCACGAAATGGGAATTTGCATCACAGATTGCACATTAAAAATACAACAACCAACAACCACCACCACGCCCCGCCGTCGGCCACCACCACCACCACCGCAGCCACCGGCCGGATTCGGGAGAGGGAGGGCCGGATCTGGCCGGGTGAAGAAGGAGGAGGGGAGGGGCACCCGCTGGGGAAGAAGGGGGAGGGGCGTCGGCGGGGGAGAAGAAGGGGGAGGGGAGGGCCGTCGCCACCACCACGCCCCGCCACCGGCCACCACCGCCACCGCAGCCACTGGCCGGATCCAGGAGAGGGAGGGCCGAATCTGGCCAGGTGAAGAAGGGGGAGGCGAGGGGCACCCACCGGGGAAGAAGGGGGAGGGGAGGGGCGCCCGTCGGGGAAGAAGAAGGGAGAGGGGAGGGCCGCCGCCACCGCCACGCCCCACCACCGGCCACCACCACCACCACCGTAGCCACCGGCCGGATCCGGGAGAGGGAGGGCCAGATCCGGCCAGGTGAAGAAGGGGGAGGGGAGGGGCACCCACCGGGGAAGAAGAAGGTGGAGGGGAGGGGAGCCGGCGGGGGAGAAGAAGGGGGAGGGCGCGGATCTGCTCGGTCGTCGTCGGTGGCGACGGATCCGGATGCAGCCTCGCCTCGTCCTCGCGCCACCGGTGAGGGAGGGAGAGTAGAATCGCCGTAGTTGATGACAATGCACGCGGCCACCAACGTGGAGGTGGTGCCGCTGGATCCAGCCGCCTAGGGGTGCGCTCGCCATGGATTTGGCCAGATCTAGGGGTGAAGGAGAGGGGCCACGCCCACCGCGTCGATGAAGAGGGAGAGGGAGGAGGGGAGGAGCGGTGGCGCTACTCGGGTAGGGGAGGAGTGGCGGCGCTGCTCGAGGAGGGGACGAGCCCATGCGCTGAGTCGCAGTGGAATGGGCGCGGCGCTAAGTCGCGAGGCGCTGAAAGGAGAGATTGAGGGAGGGGGCGCGGTCTAGTGCGTGCTTGAGAGGGTGTTTGGGGGTGGCGGCCGGCGGGTTAGGGTTAGGATTTTTCTGTGCTTGCACATATTTTTTCTGTGCGTTTTTAAAGAACCGACAGAGTAAATTGCATTTTTCTGTGAGTGCTGATTTTTTCTGTGTGTGTATTGTCACTACCGGAGATGACTTTCTTTGCTGAGTATCCCAGACTTTGCTGAGTGTTTCTTATCGGGCACTCGGTAAAGAGGCTATTTGCCGAGTGCCAGATAGAAAGCACTCGGCAAACAAATGGCACTCAACAAAAAGCTGGTTTGTCGAGTGCCGAACACTCGGCAAAGACCAGTTTTGCCGAGTGTCAAACAATAACACTTGGCAAAGGGCCACCACCATTAATGGCCGGTAGCCGCCGTTAATCCTTTGCCGAGTGTCTTATCCTGACACTCGGCAAAGAGGCTCCTTTGCTGAGTGCCATTTTTTGACACTCGGCAAACCATATTTTTTTCACTTTTGACCTCTAAACTTTTTCTGCAGTCCTCAGACAATACCTGGTACTCCATATTCCAATGTGGCACATTTCTTGGACTTTTTCTATATTTCTTTAATTGAATTTTCTTGTATAATTCAAATTAAATGAAATAAATTAAAGAAATATAGAAAAAAGTCTTAGAAATGTGCCACACAAGAACATGGAGTACCAGGTATTGTTTGAGGACTACAGAAAAAGTTTGGAGGTCAAAACTGAAAAAATATGGTTTGCCGAGTGTCAAAAAATGGCACTCGGCAAAGGAGCCTCTTTACCGAGTGTCAGGATAAGACACTCGGTAAAGGAGTCTCTTTGCCGAGTGTCAGGAACTATGACACTCGGCAAAGATTTTTTTTCAAAAAATTAAAAAACCTCTCTTTGCCGAGTGCTGGGCCAGGTGGCACTCGGCAAAGAATTAAAAAAAATAAAAAACTTTGCCGAGTGCTAGATCGGGGCACTCAGCAAAGAAGACATTTAACCTCCTGGCCCAGCCGGACCACACACTGCATGCACGCACACACGCACGCCCACGCCAGCGCCACCGCCGCCTCCCGCTCTAGCGCCGCCACCGCCCCGGCCCGTGCCCGCGCCGCCGCGCCAGCCCCGCCGCCGCCCCCGTCCGCGCCGCTGCGCCAGCCCCGGCCCGCACCTACCCTCGCGCCGCCGCCGCCGCCCGTCGCCGCCCGCCGCTGCCCGCACCCATTGCAGCGCCGCCGCTGCCCCAGCCCGCGCCAGCCCCGCTGCCTCCCCCACCCGTGCCAGCCCGCCGCCGCCGCCCCCATCCGCGCCGCCCCCTGCGCCACGCCGCCGGAGGAGGAGGAGAAAGAGAGGAGGAGGATAAGAGGAGGAGAGGAGGAAGGAGCAAGAGAAGGAGGCAGAGGAGGAAGGAGTAAGGAGGAAGAAGATGGAGGCTCTAGCCCCGCCGCCGCTGCCCCCGACCGCGCCATCCCCGGCGCTTCCCCAGCCGTCACCTTGTCCACCGGCGCCCTGGCCCCTTCACCACCACCGCCATACGATGCCCACTAAGTATGCCCTACCGTCGTCGTCGTTGTAGTATTACTAGTAGTTGCGGTAGTAGTAGTGGTAGAGTAGCAGTGGTGGTAGTCGTAGGAGTGGTTGTGACATTGTTATATATATATGTGATTGGATATAATCTTGTGCATGTTGGCCATCGTGCCGTTAGTTTTCTTCTAGGTTTTGGAAACCTGACCATGCAGGGGAGGTGTTGCCGAAATTTTGTATTGATAGTTTTTTGTTTCTTTTTTTGTAGAGAAGAGCCCGTCGGAGCAGAGACAGAGTACCTCGGCGACCCCGATCGCTTTCCTCACCGCTGCAGGTCTGCCTGCACCGCGTCGCCTCGCCACTGCACTGACCCACCATGGCCCCGCTAGCCTGACTCCACCGCCACCCCAGGTATAACCCCTCTTTCCATATCATGGTCATAGATCACGTAACCCAGTTAGGTGTCTCCCGTTCGAAAGAGATACGGTTGGAAATATGCAAATATTTCCATATCTAAAGCCGTATATATTTCGAATTGTCCATGTTTTTTGGACAGCCCGCGGATGCGTAGGTGGGGTTAGTTTCCATGGTCTGCTCCGATCCGAGATAGAGTTTCGGCATCATCTCCCTATTGATCTCCGGATAAACACTCTCCCTGACAGGATGTGTATTTGGAGAACAGCAGGGAGGTGCTGCCGAAATTCTATCTCGGATAGGAGTAGAGCATGGAAACTAACCCCACCTACGTATCCTCGCGTGGGATTAGGACCTATCCTCACCTATTAGATAGTAGGATCATCGTGTAGATGCAATTGATGTTTGTATTACTCGTCGCTATATATGTTAGAAGATAGAGGACTGTGAGTGGATGTACATGGGCCGAGCAAGTCAGGGTCAGGTCACCAATAAATGGATCGACAAGACCGATGCTTTCTTGGAACGGGCATTTGGCGTGGCTGCCAAAGGAGCGAGTAAAATTTGTAATATTGGGGCGCAATCGACTCGGCCATACGACCTCGGCAAGACACTTCACACCACCGGGTGGAGGCACTTGAGGTTATTCCTGGTTTATTTGTTGTTCATTGGTTTTTTCATATCTTTCCTTTGCATTATTGTAACATTGGGGTGAATATATTGTAGGCCCAGCTGGAACAAGAGAGGAGGATACGGGAGTAGATGCAAGCGAAGATGGAGAGGGTGGAGGCCGAGCAGCGAAGGATGGCGGAGATTCTTCAGTACATGCAAAGTCTTGGCGCCGCTACGGGTGTAGCTCCGCCACCTTCGATATTCGCTCCACCTCCATCTCCACCTCCTCACTATTCTACTCCTGTGAGTATAAATGTTTCAGTTTGTATGTTCATGCTTACGGTCAAACCTAGTTGAGTATGAAAGTTTTATTTATGTATGGTATATATTTATCTTGTTTCACACATGCAATCTCTTTTCCTTTGTGCAGAATTAATCAGCGGCATTGAACGATCCTCATGCTTCAGCGAATCCTTCACCAAATCAGTGATGATACTTGTGGTTGTTAATGATACTTCTATTTGCAATTGTGGTTGACGATAATGGAGCACTTGGATTGCTTGTGAACTTATTTGTGATATATTGTGAAACATGTGACGTTTGTGATATATATGTGGTGTTGGTGATATATATGTGATGTTGATGATATATATGTGATGTTGGTGATGTTTGTTATATATATCTTCTGTTTGTTTGGATGGGATGTAAAAAACAAATAAAAAAGGCTATTTTCAGTCACTTTGCCTAGTGCAATGGCCATGACACTCAGCAAAGTGACCATCTGGGAACTACCTGGAAACATGCTTTGCCGAGTGCAATGGCCATTGCACTCGGCAAACATCATAGGTTTGTCGAGTGCCTGGTCCGTGGCACTCGGCAAAGGTGGCCACTTTGCCGAGTGTCTAAGTCAACGGCGCTCGGCAAATTGGGTACCTTTGCCGAGTGCTTGACCTTGACACCCGGCAAAGCC
The DNA here is from genome assembly GCF_019320115.1 of Miscanthus floridulus. Taxonomy (NCBI): domain Eukaryota; kingdom Viridiplantae; phylum Streptophyta; class Magnoliopsida; order Poales; family Poaceae; genus Miscanthus; species Miscanthus floridulus. The sequence continues at coordinate 11,211,970 of NC_089586.1, forward strand.
GCCATCACGGTGGCGCTCGCCGTCATGGCTACTTTTCTTTGCCGAGTGTCGGATTGGCACTCGACAAAGCCTTTGCTGAGTGCCCGATAAAGTGCATTCGGCAAAGTGGTCTTTGCCGATAAACTGTTTACCTTGCGCCCTTTGCTGAGTGTATATCGGCCTTTACCGAGTGCCTCAGGCACTCGGCAAAGGAATTGAATCCGGTAGTGGTGTCACGCACAGAAAAATCATGGATTATCGTATTTTTCTATCGGGATATTTTAGAACCGACAAAAAAATCGTGCGTACCGAAAAAAACGCATGGAAAAATTTATCACCCACAGAACAATTCGAGTTTCCGCACCTGAACGTCTTTGGGAACGCCGCCCGGGTCTGCATCCACCACTCGGCAATAGTCGAGTCGTTGTGCGGCCCAAGCTGCTGTAGTCCCACGGACGCGAGGAGCCGGACCCAGACCTCGCGCGTGAAGGAGCAAGCACAACGGGAGAGGCAAAATTTCCCGAGTGTCGCAGGCTTCCCCAAGAGCCATAAATCGGGCACTCGACATTGCCAATCTTCCCCGAGTGTTGCACTCGGGGAAGAATTGCACTCGGAGAAGATAGGATTTGCCGAGTGCCGCAGAGTGCCAGGCACTCGGTAAAGAGCGGCACTCGGCAAAGGCCCTCTTCCCTAAGTGCAACACTTGGGGAAGAGCGGCACTCAGCAAAGAAAAATGTTACTTGACGGCTTAGCCCGTCCACGCCGTTATCTTCCCTGAGTGCCTTTCCTGACACTCGGGGAAGAGGCCCTTTGCCGAGTGCCAGGCAGAGGCACTCAGCAAAGAGGATGGCTTCCCCGAGTGCCCTGTCCTGGCACTCGGGAAAGGGCCTCTTCCCCGAGTGCCAGGGAAGGCACTCGGGGAAGAAATTTTGTTTTTTTTTGCCCCATTTTTTTTGTGAGGCCTTCCCACATTATTTAAAACTCCTTGTTCAAATTTGGGACAATTTTGACTTTTTTGGTATATTTCGTTAATTTTTTTTGTTTCGTTGAATTTTTTTGCATACTTCAAATTTGAACTGCAGGTGCATGAAATAATAGAATTTCTTGATTCAAAAAATGATATTCATGATATTTGGTGTATGTTGAGGCCGTGTCTAGGAACTCGCATGAAATGTCGAGCATCTTGTTGACGTAACATGACGAACAACTTGCGGAAAAAGTGTTTTTAAATTATATAAAATCCGAACGAAGTCCGAAAATCACGAAAGTTGTCTGGGCATCGTGTTATCGCATGTAGAGGCTATGATAAAAAATTGAGAAGGTTTCGAGCAAGTTGTGACGTCGGATGCCTAAAACCCAGTCATCTCCGCTTGTGATCACTCGGGGAAGACTAAAAAAAAGCCCACCAGCCGGCCCAGCATGGCCTTATCCTAAACCTAACCGGCCACCACCCCCACCCGCGCCCCACACCACGCGCGCCCCTGTTGCCTCCCCGCGCCTACACCCGCTCCGCCGGGAAGCTCGCCGCCGCCACTCGACCCGCCGCCGCGGGCCCCCCCGCCGCCGGCATGCCCCCGGCCCTGCGTGCCCCCGCCCCTGCCTCCCGCCCCCGTTGCCCCCACCCCAGCTCCCGCGCGGCCTCGGCCCTGCCTCCCCCGACCCACCGCCGCCGCATCCCCCCGTGCCGGAGCGCTGCCGGCCCGCATGCCGCGGCCTTCGCGCCTCCCCGCGCTTCCCCTCCTCCACGGCCGCGCCTCCCCTCCTCCGCGGCCATGGCTCCCCGCAAGCAGCACGACGACGCGACAAGCGCGCGACGGAAGAGGCAATGAAGGCCTGCTAGGGTGGCCTGGCAGTCGCGGCGTGCAGGTCGAGCTCCCTGGCCGCGTGCGTCGTGCAGGTCGTGCTCTCTGGATGGCTCCCCCGCCCCGACGGAGCCCTAGCCCCGACGCCGTGCGCCTCCAACCGCCGCCCCAGCTCCAGCCCCGATCTGTCACGGCGAGCCACGTCCCCAAGCCGTCCGCCCCGACTCCGACTCCGGCGAGCCCCGACGCCGTCCGCCCCCTAGTTCGCCTCCAGCAGCCCCGCGGCGTTGTCCTCCCGTGTGCCTCCATCAGCCACACCGCCGTCCGTCGGTCCGTCCGCAGGTGCTAGGCTGGTGTGCCTCCTCTCTCTTCTACTTGCAGCATGTTGCCCAATGTTGTCGTTCTTGCATTAGCAGAGAACTGGTAAACGGTCCATCGGATTCAGCAAAATCAGCATTGCTAGTGAGGTTTTATTCGAGATAATTGTTTATTTGATTGTACCTCGCATTCAAAAATTGTTTTTGCTCTTTGCAGCAGCTAAATCCTTAATTGTACTCTCCTATGATTGTGTCTGATGGATGCTTGTTATTTGAGATTTAAGATATTGGTTGGTTAGGTAAATTTGTTAGCGCTCTTTATTGCAATATATACTTACTGCTTCAGTACACAGGTTTTTGCGAGCTTTGACTTGGAGATGTTACCGTGATGCAAAGAACATGAATTGGCTCATCTACCGTGGATGACAGGTACATTCACCATGCCATAAATTGACACGGCTAACAGTCATCATGCTCTACATTTATCTGCAAAACTGTGACTTTTCCATGCTATAATTTGAGTGTTTTTTAAACAAGTATTTTTCTAACAGTAGGTAGGTCCAAACTTAATGTTTCAACAACCATTTCCCCTATTGATTTCAGATTGATTGACATTTGTTTACACATCCTAGGTGCCTGTGTGGCTCCATCCTTCTTCCGTGCCACTTCAATAGGTATGTTTCTCTTGCACACAAACAGAAGGCGTGTACCTATCTCTTCAAGATTCCACTTCTTCTGGTCCTCTGAACCCCACTTTGCAGTATCATTGTACACAAGGTAGTAGAGAGCCAGTGCAGTGTTGATCGATTTGGTTTCAATAAAAATGACAGGTTAATTTTAATTCTAACTTTCTGGAGTATGTACTGCAATCTATTTATCTTTGTTGACACAAAATGTGACGCACTGTGCCTCACACACAGCAAGCCGAAAAGCGTAGCTTCAATCGGGTTCCCGGGTGTTTCATGATCCGGAAGCGTGCCAGTCAGTTTGACCTGAAAACTAACAAGGGATAAAACAATTAAATGTCAAACCGGAACATGTCGGGTAATACCGGACAGTTCCACATATACGGCCCTGAAGCCACTTACAACGACATACGGCTATAGAGAGCTGTCTGCCAACAAGTTCATAAACCATTCAGCTAACCGTAAGGTGAATGCACGTAAAGACCTAATTGCCGAATGCATGTGCATGGGAAGACATGTTTGAACAAGTGAAATTAATTATGAGTTAATGCATAACCAAGCTCGGCAATCCAGCCGAATTGGGGTCCACGAAGAAGGAACGTACAAATAAAAACGATTAAACTAAACCAAAACCTGCATCTGCCGCACGACACCTAGTTTCGTTAGAGCTTAAACGTGATTAACATGCATGAACCCGCAACATGTAACAATCTAGATTAAAGCAATTCAGCCATTATGAGCATGTTATCTATTTAGCAATGATCGTTGAAGCACGAATAAAACCACGAAAGAGATAAGGCCGAACAATATCAATCTAGATTGGACAGAAGTGTGTTACAAATATATGAAAGGTTTAAAACGTGCAACACTGTATAACTTAATGAATCTATTTAGATTTGCCATATCTAATATAGAGCCGATAACTATCTCGCTTTCACTAAGCATATTGAGCAAACGCCTGCCGCACGGTATTTACTCATAAACAAAGCATAAGCGAAGACTTCTTGATTGTCAAGCAAAGATCCGCCGCACGACCATTGAAAACAAACAAGACTACTTGCATCATGTCTAAATCCACCGCATGATACTAAACATGATAACAAGGTTGTCGGAACTTACGGAGGTCGACGGATCGATGATTCCTCTCGAAGAACTCGACGACACGACAAAAGGACTCGAAAGTTGGGTCTACCTGTCATCTTCCAGAATCGACCAAAATCCAGTGTTAACACATGCCCCCTCAATTTCGGGATAAAAGTTGTTTTATTCTGAAATTGACCACAAGCTCTTTCATCCTCCTAGGTCATCACCGTTCAAAACCGCAGCCGCTGCCCAAAAATTCAAGCTTTCAGCGCAACTTTGGACCTCCTTCAAATCTTCAATGGCGACCCAAGATGAAATCCCAGAGGTAAACTTTACTTATATTCGGCAACTTTCGTCTTATCCTCCTGCTCTTCTTCTGATTTACTCCCCTCTGATTTCAATCGTCTTCTAAAGGAATACAAGAGCCAGATTTTGATCCCCTATGCTGCCAACCCCGACTCCTATTTCCTTGGCCCAATGGGAAATCCTGACGCTTCTGAAATTATTGAGAAGGAAACCCAAAGAATTCCTTTCAAGTCTGGGATTACCTCGTCAAACCGATGGCCAAACACGTTCAAAAATTGGCCATTTCCCCCAATCACCGGATGGCGTAACTGGTACAGGAGAATGCTGGAGAAAAGCAGCAGCCACTGGGAAAGTCAGGACATCAGTCATTGTCTGGAATTATCTTTAGCAGAGACACCCAGGAATGACTCCCTTCTGATAGCAGCTTCTCATTTTTGGTCTGACGCCATCAATGCCTTTATCTTTGGTCATGGTATTATGACCATCACTCTAGCCGACGTATTCATGATGACTGGCTTGAATGTGTCATTGCCAGTATATCCCTACAAATACAAGAGCAAAAGTAACCAAAGAGCCGTCAGCTCTGGATGTGGATGGGTCAGACATATTCAGAACTACATGAATGCATCTGGCGCCGTCTCTGACAAAGAGTTGAAAGCCTTCATGAATATGTGGCTATGCAGATTCATCTTTTGTGGAAAATCCAATGAACCAACCCTGAATCACATGGTAATGGCTGAAGACTTAGCTGCAGGCACTCAGATCCCACTAGGCAAATATCTCTTAGGGTCTGCTTATCATATGATGCATCAGATCACCCTTCACATGCGCCAAGGTGGAGAAATTTCTTGTGTGAATGGTCCCTGGTGGTTAATTCAAATGTGGCTCCAACTATATATGCATTAGATAACCCCTGTGAGCCTCTTCAACCTAAGTTTCCCCTCAGTTAACTATGCTGAAGGCAGCACAGCAAAGGTTAAGGCTTGTCAGACTTACGGGGAAGCAGCAGCATCTATAAGCATTGATATAGACATTGGTCATTTCTTCAAGCTATTTTTCAAAGGATTCGGCAATGTGCTCTGGTTTCCTTACAGAGAAAATGAAGATCTGACTTTGCCCTGCAAGTTTAGCTATGAAATTGGTTGTTCAGGCCAAGAATCCACAGAGATTTTCAACTCCTTTATCAAACCTTGCACTTTGCCAGCCGAATTTCATCATGGGAGATTAGTACAATCCACCTATGAATTCTATTATCCAAACATGGTGGCCAGACAATTAGGATGTGGCCAACTGCCTCCAAAATTCCTCTTCTCAACAATCATAAAGTCAAGGGAAGTAATAACAGAAGGAATGGAAGCCAAGAAGGTCTTTGAATTAGGATGAGAATTGCCAATATACGAACCATCTCCATTTGGGCTAATAGATGTTGCTCATCCCTTCTTTGTTTCTTGGTGGCAAGAATGGCATGCTCATATCTTCAATATATCAGTTCATTCTTTATGCAAAAACTTGCAACCCGATTTTGCTTCTGACAGTGAGGTAATTTCATTATGCCCATCATTTCTTGTTCTTGAATTCACTTCTCATTTTAACATCTGGTCATGCACAGGATCTTGAGTTTACTCCCCCAACCAAAGCAATCCAGTACTATTCGGCTGGTCCCAAGCCTGCCCTGGGGTTTGATGCTCCAAACTTAAAGGAATTCATGAAAACTTCTGCAACTTTGGATTTAGCACCTCTAAAGGCACTCATGAGAACTCCTGCTACTTCAGCTACTGCATCTTCAAGAGGAAAAAGCAAAAGGAAAACACCTGAAAGTTTTCTCTTACCCAAAAAACCAAGGACCAAGAAAGCCAGATTATCCCTTAAGGCATGAATCTTTTATTTTCTTATCAGGTCAACAATCTCACTTAGCAGTAAGCCTGACTACCTCTATATTCATTACTTCCATTGCAGCCACAAGTCGAAATTCCCACACTGAGCAATACCTCAGCGTCTGCAGAACTAACCCCTGAAGTTCCTACTGAAGATGAAGAAATTCATGATAGCGAAATTTCAGAGACTCATGAAGCTGAAGGTTCAAAGGCTCATAAACCTGATGAGACTATAGGTAACATTGTTCAACCAATTCTCCTTTTCTTTCTTTTTAATAACATCTACTCTCTTATGCTCATTATCATTTACTTCACTGAAAATAGATGAAATCTTAGATGAACTGGCAAGGGAAACCTCTCCTGATCAAGCTCCAAACCTGTCCCCTCTGAATCCTCAGCCAAGTTCCCCAGCAAGCCAGGGTATAACCCATCCTGATGATCAATCATCTCAGCAGGTAATCCTTTGTTTTACACTATATTTTAGCAAAATTACCTAATCGGCTAACACCTTCTTTCTTTTCTTTTCTTTAGAAGAACATCGCTAAACCGACCACCAGTTACTCCTTCTCTATTGAGGATTACATCATTGAGAAAGGTGAAGAGATTACTTCCCATCAATCCTTATCGCTGGAAAATCAGTCCCGGCTAAAAGAGGTGATCATTCTGCTAAACAAGGATATCATCAGTCTGGTTCAGGATGCAGACCAGATAAAAGACCTCCTTGAACTTATTGATCAAGATATCCCATCTGCTCTTAAGGTTCCCCTAGAATCTGCAGCCCATCTTGACGACCATTTTGCTATGGTGAGAAGGGCAACCAAAAATATATCTTTGAGGACCGCTCTGCAGAAGGATAGATCTCTGAAAAAGCTGGAGATTAAAGATCTTCACTCTCATATCCAGACTACGAGAAATTCCTTGGCAACCTTGGAGCCTGAACTGAAAGCCATGGAGGATGAAAAAAGCAGACTAGAAGCTCAACTAGCCGAACTGAATGCCAAAATTCAGTCTCACAGGGCCCATATAACTAACTTGCCGAAGAACATAGAAGCAGCTTCACTAAAGATAGCTTCGACCATCAAAGAAGATCAGCAGATCAAGACTAAGCTATCCAGCATCCAGAATTCTGAAGATGAAGATCAAAAAGTGCTAGATAATGTTAGCCGAATCAGGACTGAGGCTATAGAGGCAATTAATCATCTTCTGAACCAGTAGACATTGGATTTGTAATAAACTTAAGTGTGATATCTTCTTCCCCTTGATTAACCAGCTTTATGTTTATTTATTTTTATTCATTCGAAAGCAATCGGCCCCTTTCCCTTAAATTACTCGATTAGAATGTAGCCGATTGTCTCCATTCTTCTGATAGCCGAACGAATCCAATTCAAACATTGTGAGGGTATAACCGAACAATGTTGGCTCCAACAAACCAGGGAGATATTCAAGCGACGTTTGACTTAAACCATGCCTGGCCCAGTCCAGTAACGGCCCAACCGAAAGGGAAAAAACCTACTCCGCCGTTCGGGATTCTCGCCCCACAACCCTGTGGAATTCGCCACGATCCTTCGCTTCGGCTTATAAATAGACCCTTCCGTTAGCCTTCATCGCTATCTTCGCCTCAGCGTTCTCACATCCGTCTCCTCCACTTCCTTCGTTCGATTCATTCCAGAAGAAAACCCTAACCTCCATCAAAGCAAATGACGAACAGTGGCAACCGTGGCAAGCGTCCTGCCGACGGAGAGGCTGAAGGAAGCAGAGCATCGCGCTGCTGGCGTCGTGGGTATGATTTGGCTCTTTGCCCCCTTTGCAATTTCCTTGTTCATCTCTTAATTTCGATTTTTCTTTCCTCATTCATCAGGATAAGGGTCATCAGCTCCAGCCAATACCATCTCCTTCCTCCGGTGACGGCAGCTCAACCGGGAACTCCATCATCCGGCTCCTTCGGGTCTTCTAGCTCTTCAAGCTCTCACCATTCCAATCCTTGGGGTTCGGCAGAACCAGCAGATGCACACCATCCATACTCTCACGAGGAGGCGCTCAAGTTTCGCCAGGAAAGAGATGAAGCCCGGGAGGAGCTAGGCGACGTCTCCAAGAAGTTCGGCATCGATCAAGCCGAATGGGAGGACCAGCGGAAGCAATTCTGCGACGCCATCACCGGTTTGATATCCTCATTTAGTTTTATCATCCTGGCTTCCTTTGCTTGCCAACCCATTTCTTCTTTTCTGTCCAGCTCTTTCCGCGGAGAATGACCGCTTGAAGGCGGCGGCGAACAAGATCGCCGACAAGGTGAATGCCCAGGGGGAGACATCCGAAGCACGCCTTGATGCTGTGGACGGCCGCATTGATCAGGCCGTCATCCAAGGTGTGCACCTTGGCGCTTCTCTCGGGCTGGCGACAATGACCTCCCAAACCAACGAGGACTACTCCTCCCAGCCAGTTGGCTTCGTTGGAGGACGCCCGGACGAGATCGACGACATTGATGAACGTCTGGAGGCCTACGATGATCATGCCGCTGCCCTTGCTGAAATCACAAACCCCCAGTCCATCCTCAACAAGTTATTTGAGGAGTAGTTTATATTAGGATGAACTTTTATAAATAATCTCGTCCTTTGGAATAATATTTACTTCTTTGACTCTTTCCACTTGCGACTGTCAGAAAAATGCTGAAAACAACCCAGTTTTGGATAAACATTCTTGTGCTAGAGGCGATGCAAACTGCATCGGCTATTTTGTGCTAAAGGCGATATGAACGATATCGGCTATTCTCAATCTTGTATCTGATTTTTAGGCCAAAGGCGATTTTCTCTTTGTCGGTTTTTCTGATTTACATTCATGAACCAACCTCAACACTAGGGTAGTATTTCTTAAGAAATCTTCCATTAATAGCTCTGGTAAACTCCTCTCCAAATAAAGTCTTTAATATGTATGCATTGCCAGGTACACATTCTACAATTCGGAAAGGACCTTCCCAATTTGGAGACCATTTGCCGAACGCTCTATCCTTTGTTCCAACTGGCAATATAGTTTTCCAAACCAAATCTCCTTTTGCGAATTGCTTCAGCTTAACCCTTTTGTTATAATACTTGGCAACGCGCATTTTATTTTTCTCAATATTTTCTAATGCCTTGAGACGAATCAAATGTAAATCTTCCAATTCATCCATCATCAGATTCTTATAGTCTACTTCTGCCAATTCTTTCTGTAACACAATTCGCCTCGAATCTGACCGTAATTCCCATGGTAGTACGGCATGATGCCCATAAACTAGTTCATAGGGAGACGTTTGAGTGGATCCATGACAAGCCATTCGGTAAGCCCACAGTGCTTCACTAAGAACCAAGTGCCATCTCCTTGGTTTTTCATCAATCTTCTTCTGAATGATTTTAATCATAATCTTATTTGATGCTTCTGCCTGTCCATTAGCTTGTGCATAATAAGGAGAAGAATTATACAATTTAATCCCCATATCTTTGGCAAAATCACAGAATTCCGAAGAAGTAAACTGAGTTCCTTTATCAGTTGTTATAGTCTGAGGAATCCCGAATCTGTGAACTATATGTTCCTTAACAAAACTGATCATATTCTCTGACGTTACCTTCTTCAACGGGATAGCTTCAACCCACTTGGTGAAATAATCCGTGGCCAAGAGTACAAACTTGTGTCCCTTAATAGAAGGAGGATTGATCTGACCAATTAAATCTATACCCCATCCTCTGAACGGCCAAGGCTTGATTATAGGATTCATAGCAGACGCTGGAACTTTTTGAATATTGCCGAATTTTTGACAATTGTGACACCCTTTGTAATATTCAAAACAATCTTCCAACATAGTTGGCCAAAAATAACCAGTTCTTCTAATTATCCACTTCATCCGATAAGCTGACTGATGTGCACCACACAATCCTTCGTGAACTTCATACATCACTTTCTTGGCCTCTTCTTGACTTAAACATTTGAGCAATATTCCATCGATGGACTTGTAATATAACTGATCATCAAGAAACACAAATTTGAGAGCTTTGTACCTGAGTTTTCGGGAAACCTTTTGAGATGGATCTTTCAGATAATTGGTAACTTCGTATCTCCAATCACCATCTACTTGATCAGTATTTAAAACATCTTCTTCCATAGCAAAAACTTCCCGACTCTCTCGATATCCAGAAGCAGCTTGAGCTAACTTATTTGCTTCTTCATTGCACTCTCTAGGGATATGATGCAAGGTCACTACCAGAAAATTCTTCAAAAGTTCTCTACACTCCTCATAATATTCTCTTAATACATTGTTCTTGCATTCATACTGACCATTCAGTTGATTAATCACCAACTCAGAATCCCCAAAGATTTCAACAGCATCGGCCTTTACTTCTATAAGAAGCCGAAGCCCTCTAAGCAATGCTTCATACTCTGCCTGGTTGTTAGTAACACGAAATTCAATAGGGACTTCATACTCAAAAGTTTTTCCTTGTGGGGAAATCAAAAGAATACCAGCACCACCACCTTTGCTACAAGATGATCCATCGAAGAACAAGGCCCAAGGCACAATGCTTATCGCCTCAACAGAAAGATCCCGATGTTGGGTAATAAAATCGGCAATAATTTGACCCTTTACCGCCTTTGCCGATTCATATCTTAAATTAAATTCCGACAACGCTAAAATCCATTTGCCAATTCTTTCATTCAAAATCAGCATTGATAGCATATGTTTGATTACATCAAAACTAGAAACCACCACGCATTCGGAATTCAACAAATAGTGCCGAGATTTGGTACATGAGTAATATACACATAAGCAAAGTTTTTCTGCAGCCGAATACCTTGTTTCCGGGTCTAACAGCTTTCGGCTAAGATAAGCTATGACTCTTTCTTTTCCTTCAAACTCTTGCATAAGGGCCGATCCTATCGTTAGGCTATCGGCCGCCACATACAACTTAAAAGGCTTGTCAAGTTGTGGAGGTACCAGCACAGGTGGTGCCTTCATATATTGCTTGATCTCATCAAAAGCCTTTTGTTGCACGTCGCCCCATACAAATTTTTGATCCTTCTTGAGCTTTAATAACGGAGAAAAAGGTAAAACTCTCTCTGATAGATTGGATATGAATCTTCTTACAAAGTTGATTTTGCCTAACAATGATTGTAATTCTGTGAGATTAGTTGGCGGCACAACTTTGTCTATTGCTTCCATGCTCTTTTTCCCAACTTCAATTCCCCCTTTATGAACTAAAAATCCCAAAAACTCACCAGCCGAAACTCCAAAGGCACATTTGTTTGGATTCATCTTCAAACCATGCTTTCTTGTGCACTCCAGAGTTTTTCTTAAATCGGCTAAATGTCTTTCATGATTTCTAGACTTGACTACTACATCATCGATGTATATTTCTACAATCTTGCCGATCAGCTCATGAAAAATATAATTCATAGCTCTTTGATAAGTTGCACCGGCATTCTTTAATCCAAACGTCATGACTATCCATTCAAACAAACCAATATGACCAGGACATCTGAAAGCTGTTTTTGAAATATCTTCTATTGCCATAAAAATTTGATTATAGCCAGCATTACCATCCATAAAACTAATGACTTCATATCCTGCCAATGCATCTACTAGTAAATCGGCAACTGGCATTGGGTAACCATCCATGGGAGTTGCCTTATTAAGATTTCTGAAATCTATACAAACTCTCATTTTTCCATTTTTCTTGTATACCGGTACTATATTTGAAATCCACTCTGCATACTTGCATGGCCGAATAAAGTTTGCTTCTATTAATCTTTCAACTTCCTTCTTTACATCGGCCAATACCTCCTCTTTGTATATCTTCCGTGGAGGTTGTTTGTAAGGACGAAATCCAGGTTTAATGGGTAATCGATGCTCAACAATGGAACGATCCAATCCAGGCATTTCTGTGTAATCCCAAGCAAAACAATCTTTAAACTCCTTCAACAGATTTATCAACTTTGATTTATATTCTGGGTCTAACTTCGCACTAATATACATCGGCCTTGGCTTAGAATCATCACCAACATCAATTTCTTCCAATTTATCAGCCGACATAAAACCACGTCCCAACTTTCCTTTGTTGCCATCGACAAGATTTCCCATTAAAAATTACTATGAGAGCCGACTGCTTGGATCGGCTGTTGGCCTTCGCTGAAAACATTTACAGGACCTTCTTTCCACACTTTTCTAGAGAAACAATCAACGCCTTCATATTCCCAGTAGGTAGACTCTGTGGCAGCAACACTTACCGAATCATCAGCATGTACAATTTCAACATCATCTCCAATCTATTGAATGAGAATTTGATGCATGGTTGAAGGAATGCAGCAATTAGCATGGATCCAATCTCTGCCCAAGAGTAGACTATATGCCCCCTTGCCATCAATGACAAAAAAGGTAGTAATCAGAGTTTTTGATCCAATAGTCAGCTCGACATGGATAGCACCTCGGGTATCGGAAGGATTGCCAGCAAAGTCCCTAAGCACCATGTCAGTTTTCAACAATTCTTCATTAGTCATCCCAAGTTTCCTGAAGGTAGTATAAGGCATGATATTGATAGCAGCCCCTCCATCAACAAACATCTTGGTCAAAGGCTTGCCATTGACATATCCTTTTAAATAGAGTGGTCTCAAGTGACGATTCTTGATTGGTTTGTCAAAAACAGCTTGCTGTGTTAATACAAGCTGGGCCATCAAATCCTGACATTCACTTTCATCAAAATCAGAGTACACCTCTTCTTGGACATCTTGGCTTTCGGGAGCTATAAACTCTGATGGGAGGAAGAAAGCCATGCAAGCATTAGCCGAAGGACCACATCCATCAGGCTTCTTTTTAGGATGCCATATCTGCTTTGTTTCAGTAACTTCCAGTTCCAACTCCCTATTCCTCAACCATTGCACTCTTCTTTTCTGACTTTTCCTCAGGCCTGGAGGACACCACTGTCCTTTTTGCCATACGTATTTATAGAAGTCAGCTTCTTCATCATGCACTCTATCATGCATCCAACCTGAACCTGCAACTCTTTTCCTTTGCTGATTCTCAAAGTCATCTATTTTTAAGCGCCGATCATCTTCAGGAACCTTCGTTCCAAGTCTTTCATAGACGGGACGGCGGTTGACTCGAGATTGCCTATACTCGGAGTACTGAGCACTACACTCTGGACAATTATTTCTTGCAGGCAACCTCAAGCCTTCATTCCAACAATGCCTAAAGAACGAACAACCCCAATGAGACTGCTCCTGTTCTGTCATGTATTCTTCTTGCTCCCTTCGGTATACTTTTTCCTCATACCTCCGGCATTCTTCCATAAACCATTGCTTCTTACAGTATTCCTTCTCTTGTTCCCTCTGCCACTTGTTTAGTAAAATACGTGATGTAACTCTGGGTTTAGAAGTTTGACCTTTCTCGGTTCGGCTATTCTGAAACCGAACTCGTTGCTGCAGCTCTCTACTGGTGACTTGCCGATCCGGGTCAACAGCACCACTTTCCTTTGCTCTATCAGAAGTCAACACCTTCACCTTGCCTTTACCTTTGAGATCATTGGTAGAGACCATATTCATAGAGAAAGAAATCATCTTTTGTGGAAAAGGCTGATCATCAATTTTCATCTTGCCATCAAACCTCAAATGTCCCTCTTGGATAGCTTTCTGGATTCGTATCCTGAACACTCGGCAATCATTGATAGAGTGAGAATTAGTGTTATGGAAACCACAATACTTTTTGTCTTTCACTCCTTCAGGACGTAGCATAGGATGTCCTTCTGGCAGCTTGATGCGTCCTTCCTTTATCAACAATGCAAAAAGTCTGTCTGCTTTAGTAACATCAAAATCATAGGTTCCCTTTTGTTGTTTCAACCAACGTTGACTAACTTGAGTGGGTTCCTTTGCCCAATTTAACTCAGCTGTAGCTATTTCATCTTCATCAATATACTCAGTCGCTTCATCCAAAAAGCCTTGATACACCTCATTAGTGGCATTGTTTTTCTGAAAGCGATTATCTCTCCTGAATCCTTGGGCTTGATTACTCATAGCTGCTAAACGCTGTGCAAGTTGGCCAAGATCATCAAACTCTAAACCGAACAACTTCTCCCTGATATTCGGCAACATTCCTGCTATAGCTATTCCAGGTAGTTGATCATCTGGTAAATTTAGAGAATAACACATATTCTTGGTCTCCCTAAATCTGCGAAGATACTCCAATGGTGTCTCATTTGTTCTCATCCTCAGACTCATGAGATCAACCAACTTCTTCTCATTGGTACCCGTATAGAAATATGAATGAAACTTCTGCTCTAGTTCTGCCCACGTACCAATGGAATGAGCTGGTAGAGACGTGAACCATGTGAAAGCTGGTCCTGTAAGAGACAAAGGAAAATATCGAATCCTCCAAGCTTCATCTGAAGCAGCTTCTCCAAGCTGCATTAAGTACCGACTGACGTGCTCTATGGTACTAGTATCATCTTGACCAGAAAACTTGGTCAAATCTGTTGGAGGCTTCACCCTTGGAGGCAATGCCACTCTGTTGTACCATTCTGGATAAGGAGACTTGTATGAATAGGATTGATTCTTTGGCTTCAAGCCGAACTGATTTTGCATCATATCAGCCATCCTGTGCATCAAAACATCAATGCCTGGATCCTGATTTCCTTGTACTTGCATTCCAGAAGGCAATCCTGAAACACTTCTATACCCTGGATTTGGCACAGCATTGATAGCACTGTAATCAGTAAATTCTTGATATCCATCTCCATACATATTCTTCTGCAATCTGTTTGATGCTGGAGAAACTCTATAAGCTGAAGGTGGCACTTCTCCTGTGGTACCAAATGTCACCTGACCATAGGTGGGATGTGATTGCTTTTCAGTGTGAGTCAATCCACCTATATTTGAAGGCGACGCTACTTCTTTTCCAACAGGCTTCTCTTGACGCTTTGGAACATTGAAAAGCGTCGGCCCACTGAGTGGTCCAACATTTTCTTCGAAATATTTATCAACCATTGGACCAAAAGTATTGATCATGATTGCTCGAAAGGTATTCAGGAAAGCTGTGTGATGGTTTGTCATGGTTTCTCCCATAGCTTTATAAACTAGGGCTGCCATCTTCTGAGCATCCTCCTCTTCAGTGTAATCAGTTTGATGCGGAAG
Source organism: Miscanthus floridulus (assembly GCF_019320115.1). Lineage (NCBI taxonomy): Eukaryota > Viridiplantae > Streptophyta > Magnoliopsida > Poales > Poaceae > Miscanthus > Miscanthus floridulus. Next base: position 11,227,158 of record NC_089586.1, read on the forward strand.
AAGAACCCTTGGCATTGACTGCTTTTGAAACACTTTATTGCTCTTGTTTTTGGAAAAAGACATCAAGCATTTCCGTTGGTATTGCTCACATGCTTGTAGCACTAAATCCTTGTAATTATCTGGCAATTCTGCCATGCTTACATCCAGAACATGATCATTGTTGATCTCAGATGCCATCTTGAACTAACAGGTTGTCCCACCGAGCGTGCCAAAAAGTGTGTTGACACAAAATGTGACGCACTGTGCCTCACACACAGCAAGCCGAAAAGCGTAGCTTCAATCGGGTTCCCGGGTGTTTCGTGATCCGGAAGCGTGCCAGTCAGTTTGACCTGAAAACTAACAAGGGATAAAACAATTAAATGTCAAACCGGAACATGTCGGGTAATACCGGACAGTTCCACATATACGGCCCTGAAGCCACTTACAACGACATACGGCTATAGAGAGCTGTCTGCCAACAAGTTCATAAACCATTCGGCTAACCGTAAGGTGAATGCACGTAAAGACCTAATTGCCGAATGCATGTGCATGGGAAGACATGTTTGAACAAGTGAAATTAATTATGAGTTAATGCATAACCAAGCTCGGCAATCCAGCCGAATTGGGGTCCACGAAGAAGGAACGTACAAATAAAAACGATTAAACTAAACCAAAACCTGCATCTGCCGCACGACACCTAGTTTCGTTAGAGCTTAAACGTGATTAACATGCATGAACCCGCAACATGTAACAATCTAGATTAAAGCAATTCAGCCATTATGAGCATGTTATCTATTTAGCAATGATCGTTGAAGCACGAATAAAACCACGAAAGAGATAAGGCCGAACAATATCAATCTAGATTGGACAGAAGTGTGTTACAAATATATGAAAGGTTTAAAACGTGCAACACTGGATAACTTAATGAATCTATTTAGATTTGCCATATCTAATATAGAGCCGATAACTATCTCGCTTTCACTAAGCATATTGAGCAAACGCCTGCCGCACGGTATTTACTCATAAACAAAGCATAAGCGAAGACTTCTTGATTGTCAAGCAAAGATCCGCCGCACGACCATTGAAAACAAACAAGACTACTTGCATCACGTCTAAATCCACCGCATGATACTAAACATGATAACAAGGTTGTCGGAACTTACGGAGGTCGACGGATCGATGATTCCTCTCGAAGAACTCGACGACACGACAAAAGGACTCGAAAGTTGGCACGGGGCCGGTTGTATTGATTTGGTTGTGTACCCTTATTACAATGGTCGAGGGTCAATATTTATACCCTAGACAAAATGTGAGTCCTAAAGGACTACGATTTACAAAGGAACTTCTAAACAAACTTGGAAACTTACGATTCCTTACCCTAAACTTATAGATTCCTTTATTAATACAACTCTCATCTTTCCGATCGGTCTTGCCTGCCATCTTCTGTTTTCCCGAATGGAGTTACCGCCTTCCAGAGTAACCGACCGCACAAGCATTTAGCCGACCGCTTGTGTTGTTTGCCGAACACCCTTCTTCCCGCATGTGGGTCTACCTGTCATCTTCCAGAATCGACCAAAATCCAGTGTTAACAATCTTCTTATACGGCTTGCCTTTATCTTTTGCCTGTGAAGTTTTCCCACTTTATGCAAAGCTTGTCCTGCAAAATGTTAGACCCATTTTGATATGTGATAGATACAGTTAACATAGTATAAATTATATGTGTATGCTTGTTTCACATATAGCATCATTCAGATAACATGGAATGTCAGTTAACTAACATGAAGTGTAGTATGATCTCAAGAAGTTAATCAGTTTTTTACGTGGTTTTTCCAGAATAGGACTTGTTTGGATTAAATAAATTACTATGCATTGGAACAAGTTTTTGTATATGAACATGTAACTGCTGTCACACATACAGTGTGGGCTGCTCTAACTTGTAAAGTAGTATTTTTTTTAAAAAAGGAAAGAACATCAAGTTCTGGCTTGCTAGTTGGGAACTGGACATGGTTGAGTATTGGCGTGGCTTCACTCAGTGAAGATTTGAGGCCAAACTAATGCTTTAGAAAATTAAGCACTTGGCCTGCTTGGAGACAATTGTATTTTTCTTATATATTTCTGAATTTTCATGTATTAGGAAAATCCTTTATGCTATCTCTTGGTACCTGCTGCACATAGGGCTACATAGATGTATGTACTAGTGACCATTTTCAATGATTTGTATATGTACCTGTGACCATTTTCTTTCAAAATTGCACTAAATTTCCTAAGTCTGGCAACGTGAACATGTTATGCAATGCATAGTGTGAATTTATCATAATTGGCCCATTGAGTAATTTTATACTTTGGGTACTTGCTCTTCTGCTATTGTAATCTTTTTCAAGTTATCTTAGATCCAAAAATTGTGGCTGTACTAAGAAACGATTTTGTATTGTATATTGTGTTCATTTTGGTATTATAGCACTTCAGTGCAATAATACCCATTGTTGTGACCTGCAGAGCATGTACTGTTACTACAATCAATAATATGCCATAATAGACATCTTTTTTTTAAAAAAATAAGAAAACAGGCTTCCCCGAGTGTCTGTGCTGCGGCACTCGGGGAAGAGGGTTTTTAAAAAAAAACAAATTTCTTTGCCAAGTGCCACAGCCCAGGCACTCGGGGAAGAGGGTTTTTTTTTAAAAAAAACAAAATTTCTTTGCCGAGTGTCTGAGCTGCGGCACTCGGCAAAGAGTATTTAAAAAAATTCAAAAATCTTCCCCGAGTGTTGCACTCGAGGAAGAAAATAAAAAAAAAGAAAAAGAAAACGGCGTCGGCCATCGGCCAACGGCGTGAAATCTTCCCCGAGTGCCAGCACGGCACTCGGCAAAGCCTTCCCCGAGTGCACGATTTTCGGCACTCAAGAAAGATGTCTTTGCCGGACGAGGATTAGCCGGAGGGTCTTCCCTGAGTGTTGCACTCGGAGAAGGCTTCTCCGAGTACAACTCGGCCTTCCCCGAGTGCAGCTGGCACTCGGGGAAGCCACTGGCTGCTGTAGTGAAGAGGCCAGAAGATGATCGGTGGTCTCGTCATCTTGGTCACAAAGCGCGCAGTTAGCGTCCGCTTGAAGTCTATGACGTTTCCAGCGTTCGGCAGTCCATAAGCGACCGTGGAGAGCAAACCAAAAGAAGAGCTTCACCCCTTTGGCGGCACGGAGGACCTCCACACGAGCTTGGCTCCAATCAACGAGGTCATTCCATAGAAGAAGGCTATGTACGTGGAGGAGACGGAGTAATTCCCGTTCGGCGTCCACTTCTAGATGTAGCGGTCGGCGGCGTGCGGCGATAGCTGGAATGGCTCGACTAGGTCCCAGACACGGACGTACTCGCAGAGAACAACGGCTGTCGGAGCACCGGTGATATCCCACGCCCATTGGTGATTTGTAAGTGCTTCCATGACGGTACGCTTACGCTGGTGGCACCCAACCGCCAGGAATAGGTTTGGTGCAAAGTTACAGATGGCTCCATCCGGGAGCCATGAATCCGTCCAGAAGCGCGCGGAGGCTCCGTCGCCCACCAAGACAGTGACCGAGGCCCGGATCATGTGGTCGACCTTTCTCTCCGTCCTGGAAGGCAAGCACGCCCAGGCGCTGTCCGGCTGCGTCCGGCGTAACCATTCCCAGCGTAGGCGCAGGGCGAAGCCAAGAACCCGGAGGTCCGGCAGCCCCAGCCCACCGACCTCCTTCGGCGAGCAGACGATGGGCCAAGCGACCTTGCACTTCCCGCCGGCGACCGAGTCCGTGCCCGCCCAGAGGAAAGCGCGCCTCCTCTTGTCTATCTCCCCGATTGCCCAGGCGGAGAGGCTGCAGCAGATGGAGACGTGGACCGGGATCGCGGACAGCGTCGTCCGCGTCAATGTGGCTCTACCTGCGGTCGTGAGAAGGCCGGCCTTCCAGGTCTGGATCCTGGCGGCGACTGCGTCGATCAAGCCCTGTTCGACGTTGCGGTTCAGCCTGGACAGCGACAGAGGGACTCCCAGATACTTTGCCGGAAAGTCCTGGAGCAGGCAAGAGGGAACACTTCCTGGATGGTCTGGATCTCCTCGTCGGAACACCGGATAGGGGTGATTGTGCATTTTTCCAGGTTGGTGGATACGACTCTGCCCATATATTCTTGAGTTTCCGGCCGGGCTTCAGTTCTTCTCTTGCGAGTAATTAACGCTCTGTGAACTGACAAAACGGACCAGCAATGTCGTATTTATACTACTGCTGGATACAGTCGTGTGATATATCAAAGCTTCGCATCTCGCACACGCCGCCTCGATCACTTTTGGTGAAATTCTCGACGTCGTGGGTATTGCAACAGATTTGTTGGCTACTGCATACTGATAGGCCCCCTAGCACCTCTAGGTATAAATCCAGTGGGTAATTTACTTAACTGAGATGAATGAGACAGCGACCGACAACGAGACGAGGTGCGGTGGTTCGGTGGTGGCAGTTCCCGCCGCTTCAACACTCTCTCGATCGGTAGGGTTATGGCAACAGGTGGGGATTATGGCGGCTGTAGTGAACCTCTTGTCTGCGCTCTGGCCCCCACCTCCCTCTATATAGTGTTACGCGACGGGGGCCCACCAATCTTGGTTTGGTTGGACGCCCCCGATCATAGCGCTGGATCAAGGCCCAACTCGACCGTTGGGCCGAGTCGTATGAGATCAACACTAACACATACAGCTGCAAAACTAGCTTTGTAATTTAGGTATGGTTCCATCTTTTGCATGCTCCGACGATCGTACCCAAGTGGATATACTGCATGCTGGCGTACATGCGTCGACGAGGCTGAAAACGCTCCTGGGTCCTGGCCTGCTGCTGAGGTCGATACTGACGCTCAAGTTACGAAGAGAGCGCTAAAGATGATTTAAGGACAGATTGGAGTACGTCCTGGAGAGGATTATTACCGAATTATTATTTTACGAACAAACTATTTCTGGTCTGAAACAATAATGAAAGCGACTAGAGGGAAATTAATTAGAGGCTCACCTCGTTAAGCATTGGTCTCTTGCGACTAATAACGGATGTGCAGTATCGTATTTATACTACTACTGGATTCATACATTGATACATATATATACACAAGTTCGTGTGATATATTAAAGCAGGCTGCATCTCGCATTCGCCGCCACACTTTTGGTGTAATCCTCCTCGTCGGAGTTGGCTACTACTACATACGTCTCCAAAGCCGGATATATATACACACACACACACACACACACACAGCCCATCGAATACCCAAGTGGATATGCTACTGAGCGAGGTGGATGCTGACGCTCGAATTGGGAAGAGCTAGAGAGGATTTAAGTAGAGATTTTGGAGTCCTGGTGACAATTATTATTACTGAATTATTATAAGAACAAACTATTTCTTGTCTGAAACAATAATGAAAGCGACTAATGGAAAATTAATTATAGCCGGCTCACCCCGTTAAGCATTGGTTGGGACCGAGAGAGAGAGTGCAGCATAGCAACGGGGAAGGAGAGGAGAAGAAGAGCGGCGGCAGTGCTGCAATCAGGAGTGCACCGCGCCACGGCGTGCCTTGGTAGTGCTCACCAGCCCATCACTAGTCCTGCTAATAATGGACTGAATTACTACACAAATCTTTCTGAAGGCAGGCAAAAACGATTTCCGCAGGCGGGCATTCCATTCGCTGCACAGAAAGGTCTGCGTTAAACACCAACAACGCCGCCTGCAAAGATCAAACTGCAGGGGCAGGCTCCTTAGAACGTCCGCCTCGTAATCGATAAAAAAATCAAAAAAAAAATCCATGAGCCTACCGGCGAGCCCGTTCCTAAGCCCGCCTGTGAGCCCGTTCCCAGCCCACGGGCCAGATCTGGCCCCGCCGTCACCCACCGTGCTGCCATCCGCCCGCCTGCCCAGAGTAGACCGAGACAGAGAGAGTGAGAGAGAGAGAGAGAGAGAGAGAGAGAGAGTAGATTGAAGCTGCCTCTCCGCTCGCCGTGCCACCGTCGCCTTGGATCTGCAAGGAGACTGAGAGTGGGAAAGGGAGATGGAGAGAGAGAGGGAGGGAAGGGGCCAGCGCCGCAGCACGGCCGAGAGTAGACCGAGAGAAAGATCTACATGTGGTCAGATCTGGCCGCTGGGTCTCGCTCGCCGTGCTGCGCTACCGGTTCTCAAGCGCCGTAACACCGGTTGTTGCTCCATGCACCTGCTGGGAGGGTGCTGGCCACCACTACGTCAGAATAGCACTTCACTGCCGGTTCAAAATACCCCATCACTGTTGGATTTTGAACTGGCACAACCATACGGGCAGTGATGAGGGTAAGCTATCACTGTCGGTTCCTACAAACCGGCAGTGTTCTTCAACTTCACTGTCGGTTCTTTACACAACCGGCAGAGTTTAGTTCCATCAACACTGCCGGTTCATAAGACCACCCAGTAGAGTTCAGTTCCACCAACACTGTCGGTTTGTGTTTCAACCGGCAATGTTGTTGTAAGAATCACTGCCTATTTGTGACAAGAACCGGCAGTGATGGCTAAGTCAACGCTGCCGGTTTGTGGCTCCAGCCGGCAGTGCCATCACTGCCGGTTTGTTGCTAACCGGCAGTGATGTTTACGACAACACTGTCGGTTTTCTGCTAACCGGCAATGATGTCACGTTCGCATTTTATTGTTTTATAAGTTATTTTAATTTATATTTTTTTGTGGAATCGGGTTTCGCTTTATATACGCTATGTAGACGATAGGTCCATCAATATTAAACATTACAAATGTTACGGTTATAGTTTAAATGTTCTTATCAAGATCTCGATCCTTTAAAATAAAAAATATATTCTCGGACTTCACAGATTGTGCAATGCTTCTCGGACTGCTTACAATAATCTAGCGAGCTGCTCTGGGCTATACTGGTCCTTGAACTTCACGGATTGTGCAATGGAAAATACTCCATCTTTTTCCAATACCTCGGCTAAGATGAATTTTGCCAGCTCCGATTGCAGCGCGATGATCTCCATGTCTAACAGCCTTTCGTGGTTAACAGACATAAATAAAATGGGGATTATACACACCAACTTATCGGCTTCTTTTAATTTCCTGCCGATGTAGCGAAGCATTGCCCACATTACATAAAACCCGCATTCTTTGTTTCCCGCGGGATGTTTTAGGTACTTCCCCTCCATTTCGACAACCTTGAATTGGACATGCGTCCCACCCATATGTCTTCTTTGCACAATGAGCAACATTATAAGGAGAAACGATAGAAAGCGGTATGTGTGATTAGAAAATAATATGTTATTAGGATCGCTTACTAATTCAGCACTGCCACCGGTGCATCCAGATGATGAAATGATTTTTTCTTCGAGTCCCACACCTCGATCAGATTTTTGGCAAGATTAACACAAATGAAGACGAAATGGTTGTTGTAATCACAGAATCCTAATTATCGAACATAATATTGACAGTCCTCCAGTCATGCCCATCGACGGAGTGCCTCATCATTGTATATTTCTTACGCTCTTCGCCATGCTAGTGCAACAGCTTGGCTGACTTTGCAAATGCAAATAGCCTATGCACCCGGGGATCTATAGAAAAATACCAAACGACCTTTACGGGACCTCCTCTGGTCTTGGTACCCTCATCTGACGGTCCTTCCTTGTACCATGGAACTTCACAGTTGGGGCACTTGTCCAAGTCTTTGTATTTTTCTCCACGGTACAATATGCAATTATTAGAACATGCATGGATTTTTTCAACCTCAAAGCCGATGGGGCAAATTATTTGCTTGGCCAAGTATGTCTTTTCTGGCAACTCGTTTCTTTCTGGGAGCATTTTCCTTATTATACCTAACAACTGATCGAAGCCTTTATCGCTCAATCTGTTTGTCGATTTGAACTCTAACAGCATGATGTCGGCTTCCAGTTTGCTCATTGGACAATCCCTATACAATGGTGTTTTGCCATCTTGTCTCATTTTCTCTAGCTTTCTCAGCTGTCTTTCACTAAGACATCCGGTCTCTACATTACGTAGCAGCTGAGAAATACCATCGTTATCCTCGGTGTCATCAGCTTGCATGTTTCTAAACACATTATTAACTGTGGCAATAGGTTCTGTGTTGACATTGGTTTCTCGTCAGCATCGTGGATGGCTACGTCAGGCATGTCCACATCATTATCGTTTACTAGCAGAACATTCACACCAACCTCGCCATGCATAGTTCATATCGTATAGTTTGGCATGAACCCCTTGGTAATCAAGTGCAATCGTATAGACTCAATTTGATGAAAGTTCCTTTGATTCTTGCAATCTTTGCATGGGCAAAAGATAGGGTTCCTATTCATAGTATGGGCTTTGGCATCGGTGATAAACTGACTGACGCCATGCATGTACCGCTTGTCCGTTCGGGACAGATGCATCCACTCTCGATCCATCTTTGCACAAAAAAAATACTGAGACAATAATTACAAAGAATTAATAAGAAATCGAGCTTCATGAACAACAATTGTAGCTGGAAAGTACCATTTTTGAAAAACATTATTGTACACTAATTATTGGAAAAATAAAATTACTAGTCCCGACCCTGTAAATTGAAAATTGTAGTAAAAAATAATTATTGCATGATATTGAAGAATAATTATTCTACTCTACTTATAAGAACTAATTATAGCATCACATACTAACAATGATGATCTTGACCACCATGGAATAATTAGCTAGGAATTTATATATGTTCATAGACACCAACCGTTTGGATGATGGATTCACCATAATTTGAGCCTTGCACAAATGTCTAATTGGAAAAGTGCTCTCTAGAATGAAGAAAGAACTGGAATAAGAATCAAGCAATGTAGCCATGAAAACAAAGCTAATTAAGTAACAAAATCAAAGGAGTGGATGTTTATTACTAACCTTAAAGCAAAAAGATCAAGCTATTCTTCAAAATCCAAGCGCTAGCTTCATGGTGAAGAGCAGCCGCAACAATGGAGGGAAGGGCCCAAACGTGCGCCTCTATTCTTAGGATGAAAGAGAGGAGGAAGAAGAGGACGGATGCAGCCTTTTGTGCTGTAGGCTTATCACCGTCGGTTCTTGGCTAGAACTGACAGTGATATAGCCAAATCACTGTCGGTTTGTGGCTTGAACCGACAGTGATAAGTGGCCGCCAAAACACTGCCGGTTCAAGCCACAAACCGGTAGTGATGTGGTCCTTCACTGCCGGTTTTAGCCTAGCCCCAATCATTTTCTCATTTTCAAGCTCATAACTGGTAGTGAAGGTACATCACTGCTAATTCTCACAAATCCGGCAGTGATGAGGCTGGTAGCGATGTGCAAATCTAGCGTAGTGCACCCCGCGTGCCGCCAAGACGGCGTCCGCTAGGGCCAGCCAGGCCCACGTGACCGCGCCGCCCCGCGGGGTTTGCTCGGTTGAGGGAGAGGATTTGCTCAGTTGAGGGAGAGGATTCAAGAGCGCACAAATGAGTAAAAAAGGTAGGGTTTCTCATCATTTATACATTATACGAACTCCTTACCTAGCCTAGATGGGCTAGGTGGGCACGCCCATGATTTACATAGGTGGGCCTTTTTCAGAGGCGAAACTCTTAAAAGGCCCAACTCTGTAAATCGATTTTGGGTGACCGCCTCCGTAAATCAATTTTATGAGGCTGGTAATCCTGACTGCCTCCGTAAATCGATTTTACGAGGCGAGCAATCTTGATCGCCTCCATAAATGCATTTTTGCCAGATAGTTAATTGTGGCAGCCTCCATAAAATGAAAACGTCCACCTCCGAAAATCCACATGCATTTTACGAGACAGTTGGATTTTGTGACTGCCTCCATTAATGTTCGGCAGTGTTTCGCAAAATCATTTTTGTAGTAGCGGAAATCCGAACCAAATCCACACAGATCCATTCGATTGCAAGCACCATTAAGGGCAGCCTCAATATATAGTATGAGCTAGTTACTAGCTTTATGATAATCTCTTCAGAAATACTAACTTTAAGAGCATAGCTCATAACATGAATAGTCGATATGACACCCTCACGACCTCACATAATCTTAAAATATGTTCACAAGACTAGCTAACTCATGATCAACAGAGAGTTTCTCTCTCTTTTCTAAAAAACATGAAATCATAAGCTTTGTTGTGTGCCTAGTAAAACACTCGGCAAAGGGCACACGACAAAACTTTTAACGACAAACTAACATTGCCGAGTGTTTTTCATCGGGCACTCGGCAAAGACTTTGCCGAGTGCCCAGAAAACACTCGGCAAACATTTTCCGCAAAAAATAAAAAAAACCAAATTGCCACCATCACACGCCACCACCGGCCGCTGCCCACCACGGCCGCCGCCAACACCAGCGCCCAGATCCATCGCCTCATCGCGCTCCTCCTCTTCCATCTGCTCCACCGCCTCGCCGCGCTCCGGTCCAGCCCGCACGCACGCCGTCTTCTCCTCCCTCTCGCCGCCCGACCCCTTCCTCGCCACTGTGCTCCTCCGCTTCGCACACCTCATGCAGTCGCCCCTGGAGAGGACGGGAGGGGCGTCGCCGTCATGAGGAGGGGAGGGGCGTCACCCCTAGAGACGAGGGAGGTGGCGGATCAGGGGCGACGCCGGCGACAGGCCGGAGGCGGCGGATCCGGGGCGGCACAGGGCAAGGTGGGGAGGGGCCGGGGTCGGCCGTCGGCAGGAGGAGAGAAGGGGAGGGAGGGGCCGGCCGCACCTGGAGAGGAGGGAGGCGGCAGATCTGGTGCGGTGCGGGTGAGAGGAGGTAGGCGGCGGATCCAGGGCGGCGCGAGGCAAGGCGGGGAGAGGCCGAGGCCGGCCGCCAGCAGGACGGGAGGAGGGGAGGGAGGGGCCGACCGCTCCTGGAAAGGAGGGAGGCATCGGATCTAGGGCGGCATCGGCAAGAGGAGGTAGGCGGCGGATCCGGGGTGGCGCGGCGGATCAGGGGCGACGCGGGGAAAGGGGGAGGGGCCAGGGCCGGCCGCCGGCGGGACGAGAGGAGGGGAGGGAGGGGCCGGTCGCCGGTGGGAGGAGAGGAGGGGAGGGGAGGGGCCGGGGCCGGCCGCGGGCGGGAGGCAGTGAGAGGGAGCAGGGGCAGGGAGAGGGCACGCATTTGAGTGGGTGCAATAAGGAGAGGGCGGCCGCGGGTGTGTGATTTAGGGCATGGGTGCGTGGGGCTTTGCCGAGTGTCCTAGATCTGGACACTCGACAAAGTTTTTTCCTCATTTTTTCCCTTCCCCCTCTTTTCCAGAATTTTTTTATTTCTTTGCCGAGTGCAAAAAAAAATCAGTCTGCAAACCCCTTGTTTGCCGAGTGTTTTTTTTGACACATGGCAAACCCCTTGTTTGCCGAGTGTTTTTAGCTCAGCACTCGGCAAAGAACCGGTTTACCGAGTGTCCGAGGAAATACACTCTAGCAAACATAAAAACACTCGGCAAATTTGATGATTCCGGTAGTGTACGTATGTAGAACTATCTCATAAGTCACCATTAGAGCTGCCCTAACAAATAATCAAACAAAGCCACCTATTTGGGTGCTCTGCCTAATCCAACCCAAACCACTAAAGCGTTTTCCACCCAAACCAATTAATAATTTGGTTTCAACCCACGTTTTGCAACATTAATGCAAAATAAATATGGAATTGTAAACTTGGAAGGATGCAAACTCATGTGTCGATATTTTTCCGAGGTATTGGCATGCTTGTGTTTCCCATATTTCTTATTGGAGCCCCTCCCAAAGATGTCCTCGCAAGGGCCAAGCTTCTACCTGCTCGATGCTTCATCTCCTTGCAGTTCTAGTCAAAGAGGTCATTCTCGCCAGCATGAGCCACCAACAGACATCGCACAAGCCATGGTTGTCCTTTTCAGAAGCCTTCTCTTCAGAAGCCTCCTCCTACTCGCTCTCAGCAGGTACCTTCATTAGAAAAGTATGTGATAAAAAACATATATCATTCCAAGCAGCCAGTACACATAGATGTAGGACTATCAACAAATTCCAGTTAATTTAAAGCAAATTATCATCAAGTTTCATTTAATTTATAACAAGTTATCATACAGTTTCAGCTTAGTTTTCACAACTTATGGACAAAAAGGATGCTTCTGCAAAATAAACCCTTATCTCTCCATGAGATACAAAATCATCCTACTTGGATGCCAATGCTCTTTGCCGGGACATTGCTCAGTACTACTGCCTCACGTACCTATACTACACTATTAGCTTTTAGAGAGTGAGCCCAGCTACCAGATGGATAAAGGTGGTGACAAGTGAAGATTGTAGGCTCGTTCTATGCTGTCAAGTGCTTTGCCTTGCTTTTGTTATGGTCCATGTGGACATGTTTCGGCTTATCACTACCAGAGATAGCTTCTTTGCCGAGTGCCTCAGGCACTCGGCAAAGGCCGATATACACTCGGCAAATTTTTTGCCGAGTGTTACACTCGGCAAAGGGCGCTCGGTAAATAGTTTATCGGCAAAGACCTCTTTGCTGAGTGCACTTTATCGGGCGCTCGGCAAAGACTTTGCCAAGTGCCAATTCGACACACGGCAAAGAAAAGTGGCCATGACGACGAGCGCCACCGTGACGGCGGCTTTGCCGAGTGCCAAAGTCAAGCACTCGGCAAAGGTCCTCGCTTTGCCGAGTGTCGTTGACTTAGACACTCGGCAAAGGTGGTCACTTTGCCGAGTGCCGCCGGCAAGACACTCAGCAAAGTATGTAATGTTTGCCGAGTGCCTGTCCCGTGGCACTCGGCAAATCTCTGATGTTTGCCGAGTGCAACGGCATTTGCACTCGTCAAAGCATGTTCCCTGATAGTTCCTAGGTAGTCACTTTACCGAGTGTTATGGCCATTGCACTCGGCAAAGTGACTGAAAACAGCCTTTTTATTTGTTTTTTACACCCCATCCAAACAAACAGAAGATATATATAACAAACATCACCAACATCACATATATATCATCAACGACACATATATATCACCAACACCACATATATATCACAAACGTCACATATATATCACAAACGTCTCATGTCTCACAATATATCACAAATAAGTTCACAAGTAATCCAAGTGCTCCATCATCTTCATCCACAATTGCAAACAGAAGTATCATTAACAACCACAAGTATCATCACTGATTTGGTGAAGGATTCGCTGAAGCATGAGGATCATTCGATGCTGCCGATTGATTCTACACAAAGGAGAAGAGATTGCATATATGAGACAAGATAAATATATACCATACATGAATAAAACTTTCATACTCTATTAGGTTTGACCGTAAGTATGAACATACAAACTAAAACATTTATACTCATAGGAGTAGAATAGTGAGGAGGTGGAGGTGGAGCGAATAGTGAAGGTGGCGGAGCTACACCCGTAGCAGCGCCAAGACTTTGCATGTACTGAAGAATCTCCGCCATCCTCCGCTGCTCGGCCTCCCGCTCGGCCTCCACCCTCTCCACCTTCGCCTGCATCTGCTCCTGTATCCTCCTCTCTTGTTCCAGCTGGGCCTACAATATATTCACCCCAATATTACAATAATGTAAAGGAAAGGTATGAAAAAACCAATGAACAACGAATAAACCTAGAATAACCTCGAGTGCCTCCACCCGGTGGTGTGAAGTGTCCTGTCGAGGTCATATGGCCAGGCTCCTGCTCGTGCTGCTTGCTTGAATCTAGGAGAGACTGGGAGTAGCGGCCGAGTCGATTGTGCCATCGCCAATCCAGTACTGCCCATGCTTCTTGTCTCCTCCCACCCTCATGATGACTTCTCCATCAAGGTCCTCAGTGCTTGGATCGTACTCTGACCCATGGACCTCCCTTGCCATTGATGTGTACTCACTAAGGCGGTTGTGGACGGTCGCATTGCTGTACGCCTCGGGCCCGTCGTCCGGGTGGTAGTCAACGTCGAACGTCGTCTTGCCCTTGTGGGCCATAGCAAATGCCTTGAAGATGGAGCAAGGCTAGCCACCATATGATGCCGACTGCGAGAAAAATGCAAGATGATTAGAAATCATGCAGAATTGAGCATTAGAATAAATAAATGAATTTGTGTACCCATGTTTCTGCGTATCCGCTAAGGCTGCGGCTGCCTTGATGGTGTGCTACACCTGGCATCATCAAACGCCGCTCTCGACACAAGTTGTGCGTCTCCTCCCACTCGCGTGACCACCACCTGTCCACCATCTATTCCCAGCACTGGGGATGCGCGGCACACCAATAAGGAATTATCTACAGGCCATCAAGTACATGACATATCAGAAGATGAAATTAAGCCTACTTAATCTCAAAAGGAATCAGTATTAATGTTCTGTATATACCTACAGGTACTGGTCCTGAGTCAGCATCATGGATCTTGCGTCCCTTTTGGTGACCTTCATTCCAAGGACGGTCCCATGGTAAGTTACGACGGCCTGGATACACGCATGTCCACGATGAGTTTTTGCAGCATTTGGTGGCCACCGCATCTGCCCTGGCCTCATGTCCGTCCTGGCATATAAAGAAATCATGCATACAAACACGATGTATCCATTAATTATTTCAAGAATGTATTGAGCAATGTAGTGCGAGGAAGACTTACCCATAGCTCTTGCTTCACCCGCTTCGCCTTGTTGTTAAATACCCTGCGGGCCCAATCTGCAGCATCGGGGTGGTGGTGTAGTGGTCAAATGAGTAGGCTGGCCCAGTCACTCCGGCATACTCAACCAGGCTAGGGAAGTGCTCCTTGCACAAAAGACCAAGGATGTCATTGCCTTGGCATGTGTGACCACCTCCACTCGCCACAATCGTCTAGTTCCTGCCCAAGTGATTAAGAAAAAAATATTAATTTCTATTTTGATTTTCAACATATCATATAAAGTAGTGACAACATCTAAAGTTACTTACTTTTCCCCCTCGGGTCGAATCAACGGGCGTCTCTCAAGAGGTATCGGTCACTGAGGGAGGCTCACAGGACCTCGCAAGTAGACGCTCGATGAACTAGAGTAAGCGAAACCCCCCGCTGTTGCCTCATCCTCATCGTCCTCCTGCGCGTCCTCCTGTGCCTCCTCGGCGTCCTCCTAGGGCACCTGCTCCTCCTCCTCCTCACGCGACAGGGCGGCAGGCGACGACTCCCTCCTGCGGCTGCTCCTCCTACTCTCCCCCGATGCAGCGGTCCTTGTCCTTCAGTACAAGGACATTAGCTTCCTCATCCCACCACCCACCATCTTTGTTCAATCACTTGCAATTAAAAAGAGTAAACCAATAAGCACAGATAAACAAGAAGTACTTAGAAATTGATGCAAAATAAACAAAACGTAATTACAAAATAACATAGTATTACATGTATTAGAAATAATCTTCATGATCAGGATTAGCTGGATCATAAGTCTCATCATCACTATCAATCATGTTGAAATAATCAACACTATCCGAATGAGCAATGTTGTCATTGTCATTGTCCAAATGTAATCGCTCAAGCATTTGTAAGTCCTTCACATTTTGCACCTCATCTTCAGCGTCCTCTTCAATAACTGTTTTATTGTCTACTTCCATTCTGATCACTTCGGTTAAGTCTATCTCAAACCTCCCTTCTAGTCCCTCTTCTTGAAAGAACTCTCCGTCATATGTGTTTGGGTCTAAGTTGTAATCTTCATCGTTTGGGACAGGCACTTTACCGTGTGGCGATACCCTGTGCACAATATCCCAACCCTTAAGATGCCTTATGGTTTGACACGCATATGGGAGATAATAAATTTGTGTGGCCTGTTGGGCCACAATATAGACATTGTCTCCTGGTAAGACATAATCCTATCGAATTTCGACTAGCCCAAGATTAAAATATGTCCGTCTTGTTACTTCAGGATCAAACCAATGGCATTTGAATATGACGGGATTAAAAGGTTTGGAACCATGAAACTTGAGTTCGTATATTTCTTCAATTCTTCCATAATACTCGACCTCATCAACGCCGGGCGTAAAAACTCCAGAACTTGTGGTTCTTTGATTGGGCCGACTCTGCTCGTAGCTTGTTGTGCAAAAGTGATATCCATTCACGTCATAACCAGAAAATGACCTGACCCTATAGGCAAAGCCATCGGCAACCTGTCTCAACTCGGCACGCATAGATGGATCCCTCTGGCCCTACAAGCTCAAGCAGGATACATCATTATATTATTCGCATGTACGATTAACTTGAAATGTCAAACTAAGTACGAGCTAAATTGGACGGTACCTTCTGTTTGAACCAAGAAATGAAATCGGGCATTCCATTTCTCGCACCCTGTCTAAGAAGGGTATCTACCTGCTACGAGGTAGGATCCCTTGATTGACGCCAGAATTCATAAAGAAATTCCCTGTACCAACGAGAAACAAGGGGGTTGGATGCAGAATAGTGACGGCGTATTTAACAAGTTCGTTGAGAACTTACTGCATGTACGACGCCACTTCATCAAGGTTGGTCAACATGTATAGCATGATCTGGCGCCACTCTTCATGATTCAAGGTCTTAGGGGTCGATGCACTTGCGCTTCCGAGTTGCCCTCAGAAAAGGCTGAGGTTCGATTCATTTTCACTAGCATTGTAACGAGGGGGTGGATTATGCACGCTAGGGAGGTTGTCACCATAGTATGTTGTTGTGAAGTTCGCCACCTCCTCCAGAATGTATGCCTCTACAATGGAAGCCTCGATTTTGCATTTATTTCTACATTTCTTTCGAAGAACCTTTAGACATCTCTCGATTGGATAGCACCAACGGCCCTGCATGGCCCCCCCATTCATGCCTCATACGGGAGGTGCAAAATCAAATGCTACATCGGATTGAAGAAGCTGGGTGGAAAGATCTCCAACTTATAGAGCAACACAGGTGCCATTCTTTTCAAGTCAGCAATCACGGTCCAAGATAACTCCTTGGCACAAAGCTGGTGAAAGAAATAGCTCAACTCTGCCAGCACTAGCCAGACACGCTCAGGGACATAGCCTCAAACCAGCACTGGAAGAAGCCGCTCAATCCATATGTGGTAGTCATGAATCTTCATCCCTAAGACTCGCATAGTAGATAAGTTCACTCCCCTCCTCAGATTATTTACATACCCATCAGAGAACATTAACGTCTACATCCATTCTAATACTTCCCTCCTTTGGGGCTTGCTCAAGACAAAATCGGCCTTAGGCCTTCTCCATGTCTTGCCACGACTAGGAGGCTTCATATGTTGGTTTGATCTATCGCATAACGTTGCCAGATCCACTCTAGCCTTAACGTTGTCCTTTGACTTTTCAGGAATATCCATGATTGTTGCCTAAAGTGCCTCGACAACATTCTTTTCAGTGTGCATTACATCAATGTTGTGTGGAAGGAGAAGATCATCAAAATAGGGGAGCCAAGTCAAGCCCAACTTATGAGTCCACATATGTTGCTCTCCATATCCCACAAAATCACCTTCTGGATTGACCATGAGACCATCTATCTATTCACAAACCATGGCACCAGTCGTTATTGGTGGTGCAGGGTCTGTCACTATGACACCTTTCGTAAAGTTCTTGATGTCTCGTCTGAATGCAAGGTCAAGAGGGAGGAATTGCTGATGTTTATTGAACGATGAATACTTACCACCCTTCTACAACCAAATGAACCTCAAACCTTCCTTGCATACTAGACATGGAAACTTCCCGTGAACACACCAGGCGTAGAATATCCCATACGCTAGGAAGTCATGCAGGGAGTAGTGGTACCAAACATGCATTTTGAAGTTTTTCTTTGTAGCTCGGTCGTATGTCCATACCCTTCCTCCCAAGCACGGACCAATTCATCAATCATAGGCTCTATGAACACACCCATATTATTCCCTAGGTGTCCAGGAATTATCAACGACAAGAATACGTTCTGTCATTGAAAGCATACGCTGGGGGGAGATTGAGGGGGATAACGAACACGGGCCAACATGTGTATGGGGCAGCCATCATTCCATAAGGATTGAACCCATCTGTTGCCAGCGCAACACGTACTTACGAGCCTCTTTAGCTTTCTCATGATGAATGCCATCAAAGTGGGTCCATGCTTCACCATCGGATGCATGTACCATCCTGTTAGGATTGTATCGTGTGCCACTTTTGTGCCAAGTCATCTGTTTTGCGGATTCCTTGGTCATGTATAGCCGTTGGATCCTTGGTATGAACGGAAGGTGCCATAGAATTGTAATGGGAATGTTAAGGTGCCTCTTCAGGCCATCACTAGAATCTACCTCTAGGAACCTAGAGGATTTATACTTTGGACAGTACTTTGCTTCCACGTATTCTTTCCTAAATAGGACGCACCCCTTCGGGCAAGCATGTATATGCTAATACGGCATCTTAAGTGCACAAAGGACTTTCTGTGACTCATGCATGCTCTTTTGTAGAAGGTGACCCTCCGAAAGCCGGCTGCCAATAACTGTCAACATACCATCGAAGGCGTCTCGACTCAGGCTATACTGGGACTTTAACGCCATTATGCGTCCAATGGCATCCAGTTGAGAAACCTTTGTCTGGCCGTGAAGGGGTTTCTGTACCATGGCAAACATGTCGTAGAACGCCTTTGCGGTTGCCTCTGGCTCCTCGTCCGTACGTCCTTCAGTGAACTGTGCCTCGTGATAGTCATTTAACATGTCTGCTACCCCCGCATCAGCATCATAATCATCGACGCGTGGTCTCACCACCTCCTCTCTCATAAGATTGGCTTCACCATGGTAGACCCACCTGGTATAGTCTGTCGTAAATCCATTCTTCCAAAGATGTTCCCCCATGACCTTCGTTTGTCTTTTCCTGTTTGCACATTTGCTGCAGGGACAGCAAATTTTACTCGCTCCTTTAGTAGCCATGCCAAATGCCCGTTCCAAGAAAGCACCGGTCTTGTCGATCCATTCATTGGTGACCTAACCCTGACCTGCACGGCCCATGTACATCCACTCACGGTCCTCCATCCTCTAACATATATAGCGGCGAGTAATATAAACATCAATTGCATCTACATGATGTTCCTACTATCTAATAGGTGAGGATAGGTCCTAATCCCATGCGAGGATGCGTAGGTGGGGTTAGTTTCCATGCTATACTCCTATCCAAGATAGAATTTCGGTAGCACCTCCCTGCTGTTCTCCAAATACACGTCCTGCCAGTGAGAGTGTGTATTCAGAGAACAACAGGGAGATGATGCCGAAACTCTGTCTCGAATCAGTGCAGACCATGTAAACTAACCCCACTATGCATCCTGCGGGCTGTCCAAAAAACGTGGACAATTCAAAACAGATACGGTTCTAGATATGGAAATATCTGTATATTTCCAACCATATCTCTTTCGAACGGGAGACGCCTAACTGGGTTACGTGATCTACGACCATGATACGGAAAGGTGGGTTATACCTAGGGTGGCGATGGAGTCAGGCTAGCGGGGCCATGGCGGGTCAGTGCAGTGGCAAGGCGACACGGTGCAGGCAGACCCGCAGCGGCGAGGAAGGTGATCGGGGTCGTCGAGGTACTCCGGCTCCGCTCCGACGGGCTCTTCTCTACAAAAAAAGAAACATAAAACTGTCAATACAAAATTTCGGCAGCACCTCCCCTACACGGTGAGGTTTCCAAAACCTGCAAGAAAACCAATGGCACGATGGCCGACATGCACATATATATGAACGACACGATGGCCGATATGCACAAGATTATATCCAATCACATATATATAACAATGTCACAACCACTCCTAAGACTATCCACCACTGCTACTCTACCACTACTACTACCGTAACTACTAGTAATACTACGACAACGACGATGGTAGGGCATACCTAGTGGGCAGTCGTAGGGCGGCGGTGGTGAAGGGGCCAGGGCGCGGGTGGACAAGGCGACGGTTGGGGAAGCGCCGGGGACGACGCGAGCGCGGGCAGGGGGCGGCGGCGGGGCTGGCGCCTCCTTCTTCTTCCTCCTTCCTCCTTCTCCCTCCTCCTCCTTCTCTTCCTCCTTCTTCATCCTCTCCTCCTCTCCTCCTCCTCCTCTCCTTCTCCTCCTCCTCCAGCAGCGCGGTGCGGGGGGCGGCGCGGGCGCGGCCGTCGCTGGTGCGGGCAGGGGTGGCAACGCTGGCACGGGTGGCGTGTGTTCGTGGTCATGTTTCGTGAACAAGATGTTCGAAATTGGTGGTCTGTTCCTGGATACGGCCTCACATTATACTAAATAACATGAATATTATTTTTCCATTCATTTTTTTCATTATTCGAATGACTAGCAGTTATAATTTGAATTATCCAAGAAAATTTAATTAAATGAAATAAATTAAAGAAATGTAGAAAAAAGTCCGAGAAATGTGCCACATTGGAAATGGAGTACCAGGTATTGTCTGAGGACTGCAGAAAAAGTTTGAAGGTGAAAAGTGAAAAAAAAATATGGTTTTGCCGAGTGTCATTTTTTGACACTCGGCAAAGGAGCCTCTTTGCCGAGTGTCAGGAGAAGACACTCGGCAAAGGATTAACGGCGGCTGCTGGCCGTTAACGGCGGTGACCCTTTACCGAGTGTTATTGTTTGACACTCGGAAAGCCTGGTCTTTGCCGAGTGTTCGGCACTCGGCAAACCACCTTTTTGCCGAGTGTCAGTTGTTTGCCGAGTGCTTTCTCTCTGGCACTCGGCAAACCACCTCTTTACCGAGTGCCCAATAAAAAGTACTCGACAAAATCTGGGACACTCGGCAAAGAAGCCATCTCCGGTAGTGTATGCCTTGTAATAAATAACTCACAAAATAAGATGTACTTTTATTTTATCAAAGTTTGTAAATAATGTACTTGCTGAGATGAATGGATCGATGTACGCGATAGCTTAAGTATATTAGGACTATCGTAGATGTACGAAGGAACGACATATATGGCTTGCCATATGCCCGTCCGTTTCATGCTTTGGCATCATAGTTTGATTGGCACAGTAGACAGCGGTTTGGCAATCATGGAAGATGTAGCAACGAAAGAATTACATTATCACAATGAGATTATTTTAGTGATTTGATGAACTAGTATACAAAGCCCAGACTAAACGACTGTTTGTTCGTGTTCACAAACAAATGTGGATACAACAACGGGGAGAGAGAGAGAGAGAGAGAGAGAGAGATGAATGGCATATAAGCTTACATCAAAAGACAAGGCCAGATCCTTTGAGTTTCTCTTCCACTATGTAATCCAACTTCCTGCCCATCTCATCACTAATGTGATTCACCCAGTCTCCCACATTCCCTCTCCTAAAGTATGCCGATTTTTTAACAGCAAGATAGCCCCTTTGAACAACATCAGTTTCACTATTGTTCAAGCTACTAAGCGTCTTGAAGCTGCATAACCTAACCACCTCCTCCACAACCCCGGCATCTTTTTCTTCATGGGAGAATGGGCCACCGAGGAAAGATGCAAGTGTCTTCACAAACTTTACCGGCTCTAGCATCATATCTTCATACTTTAGGAAAAAAACTCTATCAGGCTTTCCAGTGCTCTCTTTCCAATATTCGAGACAGTGATCCCAGAAGGGCCCAAAGTCAGAAATGCCCTCACAACACTTGTTGAATGCAACATTAATGTCGACTTTTTCTGTAAATACCTCATTTGTAAAGTGCCACCTTGACACGAATGCATCCTTAGGATCTCGGCAGATGTATAAAATTCGGCAACCATGGCTGCCTATGGACTCTGGGAGCAGTGAAAAGGGCATGTGGGTGGCAAGGATCCTTGGAGATGGGAGTGTCTCGATGCTGGTGAGGTCTCCATTCAAAGGGATTTCAACATCGATGGTCTTAACAAGCTCTTGGGGATGGCGAGTGAGGAGTGGGTGGTTGCTAAAATCATAGCGGGAGCGATTGGTGATAGTAAATGCGAGAGCCTTCAACCAGGTAGTGCCGCACTTTGGGTTTGTGGCAATGATAATGTCGTCGTGGCGAGCCTTGAATCTCACCTGGAGAAGCTTAATCCTGTCAACAAATTGCCGTCGAAACCAAAAGTTCTTGTAGAGAAGTAGTGGCTCCGACGAGACCTCGCTTGTTGGATGTTTAGTAAGATCTGTACTATGGCTTTCAGATGCAATGGCCACAGATGAGCTACTTGTAGTGCTTAGGTCCTCGGCTTGCGACATTGCTAAGCCACTGTTCCTGGCCTGGGTTGGATAGTTTAGATGGTGCGGGTTGAGCTGCACTGATGGCCTCCGGTCCTCAGCATATAAATAGCTGATGGCTCTTCTTGAACCATGACGATCAGTTTTTGTCTGCGTGTGTCTGTAGCCTGCCAGTATTTATTTTTTAATAGCAGGCAGAGCAAGTGAACCAGCAAGATATTTGAACCTGCTACCAACAACAGTGAGCTTTGCTCCTTCATTACCCGAGCAGCCTTTTTGAAATTATCTCAACATCAAATATCGTAGGCGCTGAGTATTTCAAAAGGGCTGCTCGGGTGAAGGGGGAAAATCATCACTGTTGGCAGGGTTCAAATATCTTACTAGTTCACGAAACATGGAGACAATTAAAGACGCTGCGCGCTTCCAAACATGCTCAATCAATCGCAAGCAGCTCTTTTGTAAATAGACAAAGATATCTGGTGAAATCTCACTATCATTTTTCTTCTCTTTTTTTGCAATTATTAATTAATTTACAAACAGCACGTGGCCAGCGATGGTGACTTTCTGCCTACCAAAGACTGCTGCATTCGGCCATGGGTACACTTGGTTAATTTCTTCCTACCAGTCGTTAGTTCGAGGTCACAGAAAAGGCCATTGTGGTCTAAGTGTTTTTGTGTTTGCCGAGTGTTTTTTCTCGGGCACTTGGCTAACAAGTTCTTTGCCGGAAACGTCAAATTTGCCGAGTGTTTTTGTGTTTGCCGAGTGTTTTCTCTCGGGCACTCGGCAAACAAGTTCTTTGCCGAGTGCTGCCATAAAAACACTCGGCAAAAAAAATACTCGGTAAAGATGCGGTTTGCCGAGTGTCAAAAAAAACACTCGGCAAAGATGGGGTTTGCCGAGTGTTTTTTTTACACTTGGCAAAGTAAAAAAAATTATGGGAAAGAAAGAGAAGAAAAAAATGAAAAAAAAAATCTTTGCCGAGTGCCCAGATCTATACACTCGGTAAAGTAAAAAATTATTTTTTTCTGGGAAAGAAAGAGAAGAGAAAAAATGAAAAAAAATCTTTGCCGAGTGTCCAGATCTAGGACACTCGACAAAGTAAAGAAAATATTTTTTCCTGGGAAAGAAAGAGCAGAAAAAAATGAAAAAAAAAATCTTTGCCGAGTGCCCAGATCTAGGACACTCGGCAAACGAAAAAAGTCTTTTTTTAACCCCAGCGCCGCGGGCTCCCCTTCTCCCCGCGCCATGTCCGCACGCCCCCTCCCCTTCTCCGCGCACGGGCACGCACCACCCCCTCCCCGCGCACGCGCACGCGCCGCCCCCTCCTCCCTCTCCGGCGATGACGCGGCCAGCCCTCCCCTCCTCCCTCACCGGCGCGGCCCACGCTCCCCTCCTCCCTCGCCGGCACGGTCCGCCCTCCCCTCCTCCCTCGCCGGCGCACCTCCCTCCCTCCTCTAGCTCCTCCACCAGATCCGACACCGACGCGGGCGGATCCGGCTACTATGGCGCACAGGGGGGCCAAATCCAGCCCCGGCGTGGCCGCCCCCTCCTCTACCTCTCTTCCCACCGTCGGCGCCCCTCCCCCTCCTCTCTCTTCCTCGGCAGCAGATCTAGCGCGGCTGCCCTCTCCTCTCTCTTCCCCGGCGGCGGATCCGGCGCGGCCGCCGCCTCCTCTCCCTCTCTTCCCACCATCGGCGCCCCTCCCCCTCCTGTCTCTTCCCCAGCGTGGCGGGAGCTGGCGTGGTGGTGGTGGGCGGCGGTGGCGTGGTGGTGGTGGCCGGTGGTGCCTCGTGGTGGCGGCCGTGAAGCCGGGGAGCGGAGGCGAGACGCAGGGGAAGGGCGCCGCCGAGGAGACCGACGGCGGCCGGTGGAGACCGGCCGGTGGTGGCTTTTTTTTATTTTTCGAAAAAATGTTTGTGGTGGCTTTTTTTTATATTTTGAAAAAAATGTTTGCCAAGTGTTTTTTGGGCACTCTGCGATGTGTTTGCCGAGTGTCCGACAAAAAACACTACTTTGCCGATAAAAATTCGCCGAGTGTCGTTTGCCGAGTGTGACACGCGGCAAAACCTTTGTCGAGTGCCAGGGGCACTCGGCAAATCTCCTGATTCCCGTAGTGGACGATCAGTTTTTCTCTGCGTGTGTCTGTAGCCTGCCAGTATTTATTTTTTAATAGCAGGCAGAGCAAGTGAACCAGCAAGATATTTGAACCTGCTACCAACAATAGTGAGCTTTGCTCCTTCAGTACCCGAGCAGCCTTTTTGAAATTATCTCAACATCAAATATCGTAGGCGCTGAGTATTTCAAAAGGGCTGCTCGGGTGAAGGGGGAAAATCACTGTTGGCAGGGTTCAAATATCTTACTAGTTCACGAAACATGGAGACAATTAAAGACGCTGCGCGCTTCCAAACATGCTCAATCAATCGCAAGCAACTCTTTTGTAAATAGACAAAGATGTCTGGTGAAATCTCACTATCGTTTTTCTTCTCTTTTTTTGCAGTTATTAATTAATTTACAAACAGCACGTGGCCATCGATGGTGAATTTCTGCCTACCAATGACTGCTGCATTCGGCCATGGGTACACTTGGTTAATTTCTTCCTACCAGTCGTTAGTTCCATCTCACAGAAAAGGCCATTGTCGTCTGAGTGTTTTTATGTTTGTCGAGTGTTTTTGTGTTTGCCGAGTGTTTTCTTTCGGGCATTCGGCAAACAAGTTCTTTGCCGGAAACGACAAATTTGCCGAGTGTTTTTGTGTTTGCCGAGTGTTTCTCTCGGGCACTCGGCAAACAAGTTCTTTGCCGAGTGCTGCCATAAAAACACTCGACAAAAAAAACACTCGGTAAAGATGTGGTTTGCCGAGTGTTAAAAAAAACACTCGGCAAAGATGGGGTTTGCCGAATTTTTTTACACTCGGCAAAGTAAAAAAAAATTCTGGGAAAGAAAGAGAAGAAAAAAAATGAAAAAAAAATCTTTGCCGAGTGCCTAGATCTAGGACACGCGGCAAAGTAAAAAAAATTCTGGGAAAGAAACAGAAGAAAAAAAATGAAAAAAAATCTTTGCCGAGTGCCCAGATCTATGACACTCGGCAAAGTAAAAAAAAATCCTGGGAAAGAAAGAGAAGAAAAAAAATGAAAAAAAAATTTGCTGAGTGCCTAGATCTGGGACACTCGGCAAACGAAAAAAGTCTTTTTTAACCCCCGCGCCGCGGGCTCCCCTTCTCCCCGCGCCGCATCCACACGCCCCCTCCCCTTCTCCGCGCACGGGCACGCGCCGTCCCCTCCCCGCGCACGCGCACGCGCCGCCCCCTCCTCCCTCTCGGCCCCGGCGTGGCCCCGCCCTCCCCTCCTCCCTCTCTGGCGCCGCTGCGGCCTGCCCTCCCCTCCTCCCTCACCCGCATGGCCCGCGCTCCCCTCCTCCCTCGCCGGCGTAGTCCGCCCTCCCCTCCTCCCTCACCGGCGCACCTCCCTCCCTCCTCCACTGCCTCCACCAGATCCGGCCCCGGCGCGGGCGGATCAGGCGACTATGACACAGGGGGAGGCCGGATCTAGCCCTGGCACGACCGACCCTCCTCTCCCTCTCTTCCCACCGCCGGCGCCCCTCCCCCTCCTCTCTCTTCCCCAATGGCCGATCTGGCGCAGCCGCCCCCTCCTCTCTCTTCCCCGGCGACGGATCCGGCGCGGCCGCCCCTCCTCTCCCTCTCTTTCCTTGATCCGGCGGCCGCGCCCTCCTCTCCCTGTCTTCCCCGGCGTGGCGGGTGGTGGCGTAGTGGTGGTGGGCGGCGGTGGCGTGGTGGTGGTGGCCGGTGGTGCCTCGTGGTGGCGGCCGTGAAGCCGGGGAGCGGAGGCGAGACGTAGGGGAAGGGCGCCGCCGAGGAGACCGACGGCGGCCGGTGGAGACCGGTCGGTGGTGGCTTTTTTTTATTTTTCGAAAAAATGTTTGTGGTAGCTTTTTTTTTATATTTTGAAAAAAATGTTTGCCGAGTGTTTTTGGGCACTCGGCGATGTGTTTGCCGAGTGTCCGACAAAAAGCACTCGGCAAAGTCTGTTTGCCGATAAAAATTCGCCGAGTGTCGTTTGCCGAGTGTGACACGCGGCAAAACCTTTGTTGAGTGCCAGGGGCACTCGGCAAATCTCCTGATTCCCGTAGTGGACGATCAGTTTTTCTCTGCGTGTGTCTGTAGCCTGCCAGTATTTATTTTTTAATAGCAGGCAGAGCAAGTGAACCAGCAAGATATTTGAACCTGCTACCAACAATAGTGAGCTTTGCTCCTTCAGTATCCGAGCAGCCTTTTTGAAATTATCTCAACATCAAATATCGTAGGCGCTGAGTATTTCAAAAGGGCTGCTCGGGTGAAGGGGGAAAATCACTGTTGGCAGGGTTCAAATATCTTACTAGTTCACGAAACATGGAGACAATTAAAGACGCTGCGCGCTTCCAAACATGCTCAATCAATCGCAAGCAGCTCTTTTGTAAATAGACAAAGATATCTGGTGAAATCTCACTATCGTTGTTCTTCTCTTTTGTTGCAGTTATTAATTAATTTACAAACAGCACGTGGCCATCGATGGTGACTTTCTGCCTACCAAAGACTGCTGCATTCGGCCATGGGTACACTTGGTTAATTTCTTCCTACCAGTCGTTAGTTCCATCTCACAGAAAAGGCCATTGTCGTCTGAGTGTTTTTATGTTTGTCGAGTGTTTTTGTGTTTGCCGAGTGTTTTCTCTCGGGCATTCGGCAAACAAGTTCTTTGCCGGAAACGTCAAATTTGCCGAGTGTTTTTGTGTTTGCCGAGTGTTTCTCTCGGGCACTCGGCAAACAAGTTCTTTGCCGAGTGCTACCATAAAAACACTCGACAAAAAAAAACACTCAGTAAAGATGTGGTTTGCCTAGTGTTAAAAAAAACACTCGGCAAAGATGGGGTTTGCCGAATTTTTTTTACACTCGGCAAAGTAAAAAAAATTCTGGGAAAGAAAGAGAAGAAAAAAATGAAAAAAAAATCTTTGCCGAGTGCCTAGATCTAGGACACGCGGCAAAGTAAAAAAAATTTTGGGAAAGAAACAGAAGAAAAAAAATGAAAAAAAAATCTTTGCCGAGTGCCCAGATCTATGACACTCGGCAAAGTAAAAAAAATCTTAGGAAAGAAAGAGAAGAAAAAAAATGAAAAAAAAATACTTGCCGAGTGCCTAGATCTGGGACACTCGGCACACGAAAAAAGTCTTTTTTAACCCCCGCGCCGTGGGCTCCCCTTCTCCCCGCACCGCGTCCACACGCCCACTCCCCTTCTCCGCGCACGGGCACGCGCCGCCCCCTCCTCCCTCTCGGCCCCGGCGTGGCCACGCCCTCCCCTCCTCCCTCTCCGGCGCCGCTGCGGCCTGCCCTCCCCTCCTCCCTCACCAGCGTGGCCCGCGCTCCCCTCCCTCGCCGGCGTAGTCCGCCCTCCCCTCCTCCCTCGCCGGCGCACCTCCCTCCCTCCTCCACCGCCACCACCAGATCCAGCCCTGGCGCGGGCGGATCCGGCGACTATGGCGCAGGGGGAGGCCGGATCCAGCCCTGGCGCGACCGCCCCCTCCTCTCCCTCTCTTCCCACCGCCGGCGCCCCTCCCCCTCCTCTCTCTTCCCCAGCGGCCGATCTGGCGCGGCCGCCCCCTCCTCTCTCTTCCCCGGCGGCGGATCCGGCGCGGCCGCCCCCTCCTCTCCCTCTCTTTCCTTGATCCGGCGGCCGCGCCCTCCTCTCCCTGTCTTCCCCGGCGTGGCGGGTGGTGGCGTAGTGGTGGTGGACGGCGGTGGCGTGGTGGTGGCGGCTCGTGGCGGCGGCCGTGAAGCCGGGGAGCAGGAGGCGAGACGCAGGGGAAGGGCGCCGCCGAGGAGACCGACGGCGGCCAGCGGAGACCGGCGGGTGGTGGCCTTTTTTATTTTTCAAAAAAATGTTTGCGGTGGCTTTTTTTTTATTTTTCGAAAAAATGTTTGCCGAGTGTTTTTAGGCACTCGGCGAAGTGTTTGCCGAGTGTCCGACAAAAAACACTCGGCAAAGTCTGTTTGCCGATAAAAATTCGCCGAGTGTCATTTGCCGTGTGTGACACTCGGCAAACCCTTTGCCGAGTGCCAGAGGCACTCGGCAAATCTCCTGATTCCCATAGTGGACGATCAGTTTTTCTCTGCGTGTGTCTGTAGCCTGCCAGTATTTATTTTTTTATAGCAGGCAGAGCAAGTGAACCAGCAAGATATTTGAACCAGCTACCAACAACAGTGAGTTTTGCTCCTTCAGTACCCGAGCAGCCTTTTTGAAATTATCTCAACATCAAATATCGTAGGCGCTGAGTATTTCAAAAGGGCTGCTCCGGTGAAGGGGGAAAATCACTGTTGGCAGGGTTCAAATATCTTACTAGTTCACGAAACATGGAGACAATTAAAGACGCTGCGCGCTTCCAAACATGCTCAATCAATCGCAAGCAGCTCTTTTGTAAATAGACAAAGATATCTGGTGAAATCGCACTATCGTTTTTCTTCTCTTTTTTTGCAATTATTAATTAATTTACAAACAGCACGTGGCCATCGATGGTGACTTTCTGCCTACCGAAGACTGCTGCATTCGGCCATGGGTACACTTGGTTAATTTCTTCCTACCAGTCGTTAGTTCCAGCTCACAGAAAAGGCCATTGTCGTCCGTCCCCACACACCCGACGTCGTATCGCGTGCGTCCATCCACACCATGCCATGCTGCCGGACACCCTTCTGATCTGTGGGCTGGAATAAAACCAATAGGAAAGATGGGAACGTGGCGAGAAAAGAAGAGGTAGGCCAATGACCCATGTCACGGTGAGGGAGTCATCTTCAAGCTCCAAACAAGAGTTCATCTCCTCCTCCATGGTGCATCAAAAGTGGAAAACCATGGGGGCCTAAG
The DNA here is from genome assembly GCF_019320115.1 of Miscanthus floridulus. Taxonomy (NCBI): domain Eukaryota; kingdom Viridiplantae; phylum Streptophyta; class Magnoliopsida; order Poales; family Poaceae; genus Miscanthus; species Miscanthus floridulus. The sequence goes on from NC_089586.1 coordinate 11,256,097, forward strand.
AGGGGCTCCATGGGCTCGGCGGCAGTACCGCCCCACCACTAGATCCGCCCCTGCTAGTATATAGAAAATTCATTCTAGACTCAGTATACCCAAGAATGCACACACAACCTTATAAGTATTTACTGGATTTTATTAACTAAAAAACAAAATCTTCTTCAAAACCACTTCAAACAGGATAAGAAAGTAATTTTTATTTGATGAACGATGAAAACAATTGGACGGATGATGAATAGATGGATTCCAGTTCTGCATATATAGCCGATGAAATTGTCTTGTTTTTTAGACCATCAGACCTTTTAAGATAAATACGTTAGTATTGTGTAATAGACGGTTTCATATAGTACCAGTAATCTTAGGAGAACTACTAAATTTTTAATTTGTGCATATATAAAAGGTCCATTCTGGGTTGTATGACAACAACTCATACAATGATGCAACAGTGCTCCCATAGTCCTCAATTTTAGCTTGTACAAAACAGTTGTTTCACGAAACAACAACATTTATCTCACCTCCATCTTTTTCCTCTACATCATAAAAAATATTACATAGTGATGATAATACTATAGCAATTTATTTGCTATTATTTATATAGTGACATTTTGGCACACGTGCATATCTAATTTGTTGAGGTTGAAAGATTCTATCTCATGTTTTATGAATTAATAGATTAATCATATATTTGATTTTTGTTTTTTATTACTGGATTATATAACCTTCGATACGACGGGAACTGCTTACCTGATATTCTATTAATAATATCTAACTGAAGATTATCTAACTATAAATGTCATCGGTATATTGAACATATATTATTTTATTAATCAACTATGAACTTTAGTACAGGTTTCTTTCTAAAAGAAATTTTTTACCGTAAGTCGAAGTTGTGTGAACATCAGTTCATGAGATTTTTTTCGGTACGTTTTTTTCTTGAAGAAATTATCTCCCGTACTTCCAACTTGTGTGAACGTCACTAAGAGATTTTTTATGTTACGTTTTATTTTTGAAGAATTTTTTCCCATACGTGAAAGTTTGTTTTACATCAAGGATATTTTGGGCTGTTTTTTGTCTATATTTAATTGTGGAGGTGGATAATTTAAAAAACAAAGAAATTCTCTCCCGTACGTCCAAGTTATGTGAACGTCACTAAGGGATTTTTTCTGTTATGTTTTTTTTTTCTTGAAGAAATTTTTTCCCATACGTCCAAGTTTGTTTTACATAAAGGAGATTTTGGGCTGTTTTTTTGCCTATATTTAATTGCGGAGGTGGATAATTTTTTTAAAAAAATGAATTTTCTCATGTACCCAAGTTGTGTGAACGTTGGGACTTTTTCTGTTACGTTTTTTCTTGAAGAATTTTTTTCCCGTATGCCAAAGTTTGTTTTATCAAGGAGATTTTGGGCTGTTTTTTGTCTATATTTAATTGCAGAGGTGGATATTTAAAAAAACAAAATAGATCTAATCATTAAGGATAGTTGGAGTCTTTTGATTAACGGCCAGATATTTCTAACTAAAGTGAGAATTTCTAGCATTTATCCTTTATTATAGCGCTTCTGGTGAGGATTAACGTGAAGGCTCCGTTGAGACTTCTAATTAGTAATAGTAAGATACCATACCATTTCGTGTTTAATTAATAATATAAATGAACCTTATATACACGGCCCATTATTATTACATAGACGTAGTCCTGATGGACTGTACTGTGTCAAAACGGCCACTGATGCCGTGTAGCGTTTTGAGCTAGCTAGCCAACGACGGGAGTCTTGACGACGACGCCGCTGACGGCGTGGACGATGATGATGACGCGCTTGGGGTCGTAGTTCGTCGGCAGCGGGTCCGTGTCAGTGTAGAAGGCAGGCGACAGGTCGGGCCGGTCGCTGGTGATCTTGCCCGACGCGTCCAGCATCTGCCACCCCACCACCTCCGGCCACGACGTCTTCGAGTCGTCGTCGTCGTCGCTGGCGGCGGCGCCCGGGGTAAGGACTATGCCCATCCTTGAGTCGCCGGCCGGGCTTCAGTTCTTCTCTTGCGACTGATAATCTGCGGCTCTCTGTGAACTGAAAAAACGGACGTGCAATATCGTATCCTATTTATACTACTACTGGATACATATATAAATATATATATATATACACACACTACCGGAAACCGGTACTTTGTCGAGTGCCGGAGGCTTTGCCGAGTGTATTTTATCGGGCACTCGGCAAAGACGGCCTTTGCCGAGTGCCAAATAAAATACACTCGGCAAAAAAAAAAAACACTCGACAAAATGCGTCTTTGCCGAGTGCCTTTTTTCTGGTACTCGGCAAATATGTACTTTGCCGAGTGCTATTTTTCGGCACACGGCAAAATACGTTTTTGTCGAGTGCATTTTTTCTAGCACTCAGCAAATATGTATTTTGCTGAATGCTATTTTTCGGCACACGGCTAAATACGTCTTTGCTGAGTGCCTTTTTCTGGCACTCAGCAAAGATGTATTTTGCCGACTGCCTTTGTTTTGGCACCCGGCAAAGAGGCATCGTGCCGTGTGCATTTTTTTTTGCCCTCGACAAATCAGTTTTTCAAAGCAATTTTTGAGGCCCTAAATGAATTCAAAGGAAAAACTTTTCAACTACAAAGTTGTATAACTTCTCAAGATCTACAAAGTTTATTTTGGTCATTTCTTCATTAGACAAAGCGACAATAACGTTGTTCATAAAATCTACATCTCTCATATCTCTCATATTAGTTTCATGAAAGTAGAAGAGAGATATATAAGATTTGTGAACAATGTTACTACCACTATATCGGATGAACAAATGACCAAAATAAACTTTGTAGATCTTGAGAAGTTATGAAATTTTGTAGTTGGCAACATTTTGATTTGAAATCATCTTGTCATGCAAAAACGACATTTGAATTTGAAAATTTTAAAATTTGAATTTTTCAAAAGACCTCGGATGAAAAAACTTCCTACATAAAAATTGTAGATCTCCAAAAGTTATGAAACTACTGTAGTTGACAACTTTTTTATTTGAAATCATCTTATCATGCAAAACTACGTTTGAATCTTTCAAATTTGAAATTTAAAATTTTCAAACGACCTCGGATGGAAAAACTTCCTAAATGAAAATGGTAGATTTTGAAAAGTTATGAAACTTTGTAGTTGACCACTTTTTGATTTGAATTCATTTAGGGCCTCAAACAAGCAATTTACTCTCAGTTTAGTATAATATATGAGGATAGATAACGGAATCTAGACACAAGTAACAGTGTAGTGCAGTGGTAGAGCAGCAGACACTCGAGGGAGAGGTCGTGAGTTCGAATCCCGCCGGCTGCGTTAACCTCGAATTTAGCGCAAAAAATGCACCGACTTCGATGAAGACGGGCAGGCGCTGGCCTGTGGCGGCCTCCCCTGAAAATTTTTTTGAAAAATTTTACTATTATTTTTGGGTTTTTTTTCGCATTTTCATTTTGCCGAGTGTAAATCTTTGCCAAGTGTTTTTCCGGCACTCGGCAAAGGCTTTGTCGAGTGCCCGACAAAAAACACTCGGCAAATAGCTATTTACCGACAAAAAGATGTCGTGTGTTGTATGTCGAGTGTTACACTCGGCAAAGCAGTTGCCGAGTGTTTTTGGGTCATTGCCGAGTGCCCTTGGCACTTGGCAAAACGACTGTATCCCGTAGTGACAGGTTGGTGTGTTATATACCACCAAAGAAAAGAACCTTGCATCTCGCATACGCCGCCAAACTTTTGGTGTAATTCCGGTCGCGACAGATTTGTTGGCTACATACACATCCAAGCTAGCCTTGTAATTTAGGTATGGTTGGTTCCATGCATATTGTTGGCCACGACGACGACCGTCAATATCCAAGAAACCTGGGAACTTCCATTACTCAGACGCTAACATATTGTTAGCAACGATTACAAGAATATATATAATTGTCATCAGCAAATTTATTAAACTTGTTTGTTCTTTCAAAATGTCAGGATGGGTGATCGGCAGCACACAAAGACTGGAACGGAAGCTTTCAAACGGACGCCGTTGGTAGACCTTTCATCATGACGTCCGTGACTGTTCACCTGTTGGAACATGGAGTACGCGCAGTTCGCCCAGTTGAACTCGTTCTTGGACAAAATGAATATCGAGCTCAATGTGCTTGGTGCAGCTTGTGGTGAACTGGATTTGATGACATGTATACCGCGGAGACATTGTCGTAGAACACCACAGTCGCCTTCTTGATGCCGCAATGGAGTTCACTGAGCAGCTGGCGTAACCAGATGCATTCGGCGGCTGCGTTTGCCACCGCCCGATACTCGGTCTCCGCGCTTGATCTTGACACAGTTGGTTGCCGCTTGGATGACCAGGAGACAAGGGAGTCACCGAGGTAGACGCAGAATCCCAACGTCGATCGCCGAGTGTCTGGACACCCTACCCAGTCCGCATCTGAGTACGCGGTGACGCTGAGGTCGGTGGAGGCGCGAAGCAGGAGCCCGTGCAACGTCATGCCATGGACGTACCGCAGAATGCACTTGAGAAACGCCATGTGCGGTGCGCGGGGATCATGCATGTGGAGGCAGGCTTGCTGGACGGCAAAGGTGATGTCGGGCCGCGTCATCGTTAGGAACTGGGCCGTGCCCGCCAAACTGCTGTAGGACGTCGCATTGTCCGTGGGTGGGCCGTCGGCGGCGAGCTTGTTCTTGGCGTCGATTGGTGTAGAGGCAGGTTTGTAGTTCGTCATCCCGGCGCGATCGAGGATGTCTTCAGCGTACCGCTCTTGAGAGAGGTAGAACCCGTCCTTGGTTCGCTTGACGTCGATCCCAAGGAAGAAGCGTAGCACCCCCATGTCCTTGATGGCAAATTCGGCACGGAGGCAGTCGACAATGTGCTGGAGCAAAGCCGAGCTGGACCCAGTGAGCACAATGTCATCGGCATAGAGGAGGAGATATGCGATGTCGGTGCCGCGACGAAAGACGAAGAGGGATGAGTCAGATCGGGTTGCCTTGAAGCCGATCTTGGTGACAAAACCGGCAAACCGAGTGAACCATGCCCGCGGAGCCTGACGGAGTCCATATAAGGACTTGTTGAGCAGACAGACTATGTCAGGGCGATCAGCATCGACGAAGCCCGTGGGCTGCTGACAGAGAACTTGCTCATTAAGATGACCATGAAGGAACGCATTAGAGACATCGAGTTGCTTTGTTGGCCACTGGTTAGATGCCGCGATGGCAAGGATAGTACGAATGGTGGCTGGCTTGACGACAGGCGAGAAGGTTTCACCAAAATCAATCCCTGCTCGTTGGGTGAATCCGCGAACCACCCACCTCGCCTTGTAACGCACTAGTGAGCCATCAGGATTTAGCTTATGATGGAACACCCATTTGCCACTGACAACGTTGGCACCCGGTGGACGATCAACAAGGCGCCAAGTTCTGTTGCGCTGGAGCGCGTCAAACTCAAGCGCCATGGCTGTCCTCCAGTTAGGATCTTTGAGAGCAGTCTGAGCTGTAGCAGGAAGTGGAGAGATCGCAGGTCGGAGGATGAGGCACCGGCGTGCAAAACGTACCGTGGGTTTGGTTTGAAGATGCCCGCCCGGGAACGAGTCTGCATGTGGTGACCAGGTGCCGACGCCGCAGGGTACGGCATTGGGAACAGGACTGTTGGACAGTAATGGTGCGGGAACTGAAGCACCAGAGGATGGTGCGAAAGGCGTGGGTGTGACACCTAGACGCAACAGGCAGTAGAGGATCAGGAGGAGGCGGTGGTGGGTGAGGTGCGCTCTACTGAAGAATGACTAGGCTCGTCGGTACTGTAGCCGGTCTGGCTATTGTTGGCTAACGAAGCTGAGGTTCAGAACGAAAAGGAAACTAGGTTTCATCAAGAACAACATGGCGAGATGTGATGACGTGACGTATTTGTAGGTGAAGACACCAATATCCATGGTGATCGGTCGGGTAGCCGAGAAGAACACACGATGTGGAGCTTATGCGGCGCTGTCGAAGCTTGATTGGGATAGCACAGGCACCCGAAAACCCTTAGATGATTGTAGGATGGTGGGGTGCCGAGGAGAAGCTGAAATGGAGTTGCCTAACCACTGGCCCGACAGGGACGCCGATTCAGAAGATGGGTTGTCGTGGATAGGGCCTCCACCCAATATGCATCAGGCAAGCCAGCATGAAGAAGAAGACTACGAACACAGTTGTTCAGTGTTCTAATGATGCGCTTGGCCTTGCCATTTTGAGATGAAGTGTAAGGACAAGATAGACGGAAGGTGACACCATGGTGTTCAAGATGACGCTGAAAGGCTAAATTATCAAACTCTTTCCCATTGTTGGTTTGGAATGCAATGATAGGTAACTGAAACTGAGTATGAACATAAGCATGAAATGCAATGAGGCACTGAAAAATATCAGACTTGTTGCATAATGGAAAAGACCTGACATAGTGTGTAAGATCATCAATCAACACAAGGTAATACTTGAAGCCAGAGAAACTAGACACTAGAGAGGTCCAAACATTAGCATTAATAATCTGAAACAGGACATAGCTAACTGAACTAGAGTCTGAAAAAGGTAAACGCACATGCTTGCCAAGCTGACAAGCTTCACAAGTGGCTGGCTTGGTGGAGATGAACTCAAGGCAAGGAAGAGTCTGTTGCAGTGTGTGCCTTCCGGGGTGGCCCAAACGCTGATGCCAGAGCTCGACAGTGGGCGTGGAGGTGACGGTGGTGGCGAGGGCCTCTGGCGGTGATGGTGCCAGAGGGTAGAGATCGCCGTCGCTATTACAGAGGAGGATCACCGAACAAGTGGGAAGATCCTTGACAGAGAAATCGAAAGCGTCAAACTCCACAGAGACATTATTGTCACGAATTAAGGAACGAACTGAAATCAGATTCTTAACAAGTGATGGAAAGACAAGAACATTAGGAAGGGAAAGTGGGGATCGAGCAGTGGGGATAAGTGTGGAAGCACGATGAGTCACCGGCAGCGTAGCGCCATTGCCGACGACAATAGGAGGGGAATTGTAAACTGGGGTGGAGGAGTTAAGTTTACCGACGTTGGAGGACATGTGGGAAGAGGTGCCGGTGTCCATGAACCATTCAGCCACTTGAGGAGAAGCTGCTGTGGAATTTGCCACGTTCCATGCGGCGAGCAAGGCCTGATGGTTCCACGGATCCACGGGAGGTGGTGGCTGAGCGACGCCAAGAGGAAGCTGAGACGGCCTAGTGAAATATGCCTGGTGCGGTGAATGGTGATGTGCCGGGGCGTGGGGCTGAGCACGCCTGCTCCTGGGGCATGGAATGGCATGGGCCATGCCTGGACCATGCCAGTCCATGGATTGAAGCCGGGCGTCTAGGCCGTGGTAGGCTGTGGGAAGGAGAAACAGCTTGGAGATGAGCCGCGGCCACAATTGTGGCCACGACCACGCCTGTTGTCATTGCGGTTAGGTGTGCCATGAGCAGCAGCTAGTGGCTTGGCGGTGGTTGTCGGTGCAGTATATCCACAGTTGCCGGCCGAGGTGGAGCTGGAACCTGCCTTCAGTGGCAGTGGGCGTGGCGGGACGAGGGCCACCAGTGGCGAGCAGAGCGTGCTGTGCTGCCATCTTGGCATGCTCCTTGTCGTAGTGCTCTTCCAGAAGAAGGTATGAGCACGCTGAGAGGAAGGTATGAGCACGCTGAGAGGAGCTGCTTGGTAGTGATGGCGGGGATGGCATGGCGATACTTGGAGCTCAGTTCGTGCAGCATGTTCATTACTTAGCTCCTCTCGCGCACTGGCTGACCGATGTCGTGGAGCGCATCGGTGACCTGCTTGAGTCGTCCAGTGTACTGGTGATGTCCATATCGCCCTAGACCAGGTTCTGAAACTCTGCCTCTAGGTAGACAGCGCGATGGAGCTCGTTGTCATGGAATTGATCATGGATAGCGCTCCAGACGCGGTACGCGGTCGCCTTCGGATGGCGCACGATGTCGCACACGTCCTTGGCGATGGAGTTGTACAGTCAACTCAAGATGCACTGATCGACCACATGCCAGTCGAGATCATGGTGCTAGTCGGCGGTTGGCAGAGATGAGACATGGGAAGTGAGGCCAAACTTGCCGAGGAATGCGTCGAAGAAGCATCGCCATTCGTTGTAGTTCGGCGTGGCGAGCTCGAGAACGACTGGGATGTGGGATTTGATGTTGATGATTTGAAGCACTGCGGTGCGAGGCGTGGTGGCATCGTCGCCGACAGAGGAGGTGAAGGAGACATCGAAGGTGTCGTCAGAGTTGGAAGAACCGAGACCGAAGAGGGGATTATCGTCCATGGTGGGCATGGCAACAGCTGGGGAGAGGCAGCAGAGCCGAGGGAAGGAGGCGGCGATGCAGCGAGCACGATGGCGAGGGATCAACCCGAGCTTGCTGATACCATGTAGAAAGGGAAATGAGAGCCAATAGGTGTTCTATTGATCTCTGAACAATGTTTATAGTGTTACAACATGGTTGCTTTGGCAACCGTATGCCTATGCTAGAGTACATTGTGTATGTCGTGGCTGCACGTGGGCGCGGGAGCATGGTCACCATGCACGCGCTGTGGTCAGAGGACCCGCAGTGGTTGTCAATCGAAGCCTCCTGGCACATATCCTCAACACCGAAGCTCAAGCTGGGAGCACGAGGGGGTGATTGATGGCGTGTGTGATGACGATTGGTGTTCCCTTCTTGGTGAGTATCAGAGCATGCATGTGTGAGTCTGATAGAAGAGCTATCACTGCTACAGTAACATTTGTAGGGGTGGCTGGTGATGTTTTGTAGAGGCAGTTTTGCCAGCCGCCCCTACCATACCGTCTGTACAAATCAAGGGTTTGTAGAGGCGGTTGTCAAGCCGCCCCTACAAATCGATTTGTAGATGCGGCTGGTGTCACCAGCAGCCTCTAAAAATGTATTTGTAGGGGCAACTGGTAACACCAGCCACCTCTACAAAAATGATTTTTAGGGGCGGCTGTTACACCAGTCGCCCCTATAATTTCCATTTGTAGGGGCGGTTCAATCTAGAACCGCCCCTACAGTACATTTTCCCAGCAAAAATACAAATTGAACCGCCCCTATAGTACATTTTCCCGCCAAAAAATTTCAAATTCCAAAATTCAAATCTGATCAGAACATATATATGCATATATAATTCAAACATTGTATCCACAAGCACAAGAATATTATATAAACATTACAAGTCCAATTCACAAGAACATATATAATTCATCGTTACATAGACATAATTCACAAGTCCAATCCGTTCCACAATTCCAAACCGTTCCACAAGGTAAGACCAATGTCACATTTTATACACATTGTTATTAACGGCCTAAAGTTAGCCTTTCTGTCTCACGAAGATGTTGGTACTGAGGATGCCTTCCTAACTCAGATTTTCGGTCATGATAATTGCCTCTTACGTGTATAATCTGGTCCAATATGAAGGCGTAAAGGTTGCCGATGAGCTCCAAGAGGTTGTCATCTTTGTGTGGGTCAGCTCTCATTCCTTTCTCTTCTTGCCACTATAATTAAACAAGTGAGCATATGTAAAAATAGTGAGGATATATAAACACAATTCAAGAGGTTGAAGAGGTTCAAATTTACTCTATAGGGGTGTCTCCTATAGGTACTGGTGTTACTCATCAAAGTGCATACGAAATATCCACAGTGTAGACTCCTGGGCTTCTGCTTGGAGCACTGTGTGTTTCGCATATAAAAATGTTAAGTAATGCTTTCGACACCAACATAACGGGGTACTAAAGTAAGTTACACTTACCGGACATAGTGTCTTAACACACAGGCTAGTCCCTCTTTCTGGATTATGCCTCCCTTTATGTTAATTAACGTAGAACCTGTACGCCCTGTTTGAATGAATTTAACAAATGCAACTTGTTAGTATCCAAAACTAAACGTTACAAGTATGTATACAAACATATTAGCTAATGAGGATTGTCGATATGTATACATCTTGAGAATTGATATGAAGTCTTTGTATGTTGCCGGGTCCTTATCTATTGAATCAAAGACCCACGCCATGCCATGGCTGACAACGACGCCTATAGAAATATAGTGGTTGCTGCATGAATTTAATCATAAAAACAGATAAGCTCTTTTGCATCAAACAATATATCGAACAAAGCTTTAAGTATAGAGTTGAACTTACTCGAAGTTGTATGGCAGCCATATAACAGAGCAATTTTGGAGATTTTTAAAAGCTAGGGCAATGTATGCCGCAACCTTAAGGGTTGTTTGACGTATTTCCATGTTCCGAATTCTCTCTTTCTCCTCAACAGTCTTTCTAGCAGCTAGCTCATTGCCATCCAATTTTCAGTCCTTGGCGTAATTAAAACATATTGCTGCTATACATTGAGGGTCTACGTACCTGGCTCGCACACTTGACATTTGTTTTGAAAGGTGCACTTGCATTCTACAAAGGTAGGCGTGGGTTAGTAACTTAGTATCAACAAAACTCAAAGATTACAATAGTATCATATCGAGAAGGCAAGGACTTACATGCACCACGTGCGAATTAGATTCATTTCTATTGCTCCGAGGTGAAAGCATGTCTGCACGTCATTAAAGTCAAAGATAATTTTCCCGTCTAGGCCTTCAAATGTACCAGTAGGGAAGCATGCTTGTATAAGATCTATGGTCGTTGGGATAACACGCAAGTACCAATCACAGAACCTTCTCATTCCAAGTGGTAGGCGTTGGATGTCCCGGTTTGGTAGGAAGGGCTTGCGTCTTTCATATGTTTTGGAGCAATCATTTGACCATTTAATGGCTTCAACATTTGGATACTTCTTTGCCGGTTGTTGTTTGCTGGTGACGACCTCCTCAGAAGCTCAAGTTGGGACTTCTTTAACTTGGTTCTTAGGCTTGAATTGGTCATGGGCGTACCACTTGGTCGTCGATGTGATGTCTCCACATTCACGACGCCAGGCTGTCCCCCGTGGTGGCGTGACTTTTGGCGGCCCCTACACTGGCGACGTCGTAGGCGAGACCGTCGTGCACTAAGCAGCATTCGTTGGAGAGCGCATGTCCACCCGGGATGCGTCCGCATCCTGAGAGGCCACCACCGACACCGGCGGGCACCTAGGGCTGGTGCTCTTGCTGGGTGACTCACGATGAGCGAGGCAACGAGCTCCTCTAGCATAGGGTCAACGACGTCACAACATGTCTGAACTGCTTGCATTCCCTGGTGAGGTGGCAGAACTCGTGGTAGCACAAACAGCGCCATGGCAACCAGCAACTCACTACTCGATGTGAGTAGGAAAGACGGTTGAAACATCTACCGTGAAGCTCCGCGGGGACCTACCAGGTCTGTGGAAGTTGCTTCTCAGCCAAGGCGGCCACTGGTCGTGTCTCTGTCGGTGGAGGATCTCCCACCGCCCATCGGCGTCAGGGGCAGAAACCCGTCCACGACGACCGAGGCATTGGCGGGCAGGGACGTGGCCTTTTATAGGTCGAGCATGCAAGCCATGCACTAACCGGGGGCGTGGCCGGCTACGCTTCCTCCGTCTTCACCTAGGCCCTTGCCATCCTATGTCCGTTCTGCCACGGCGTAGAACCATGGCCGAATGAGTTTGGCCGCGCGGCAGGGAAGCAGCTACCGGATTCGTCGGCCGATGAGCAACATCCAGGTAGGTTGCTGGGGGGTCATTGTTGGAGTCCTTGCCGTCGTCGTCTTCGTCCTCAACCGCAGCACCGACGAAGCTTCGTGTGTCCTCCCAGGGTGCCACCTAGGTAGAACAGAGCCGCCCCCGGTGAGAGGGTGGAGGGGCTTCGGGTGTTCGGCATCGCCAATGCAGGCCCAAAAGGTGGGACTTGGGACCAGATAGCGGCGTGGAGTGGTCATAGTCGTTGGCGGTAGCGCTCACTGCACCATCCGTCTGACAGGGTGCCTAGGCCCCGTGCTGGGTGGTCACCTCTGCTGTAGGAGCCGGCCTCGGCGGTGGAGAGGGAGGCGGCGCGCTAGGTGGAGGAGGAGGACTTGGGCGGCGACATCCTGGAGGAGGGCTCGGGCGGCTGCGTAGACTGTGTTGTGCGCTTCACATTGCTGGTGGAGGCCTCGAGCTGGAGCACCGGATGGGCGGGGGGGGGGGGGGGGCTCGTGGGCCGCCAGATCCGGCCCTGGCGGTGGCAGGGTGACCGCGACGGCGTCACCCAGCTCAGGCGGCTAAGGGCCAACGAAGTGGTCAGGCCATGGGCATGGGGAGCCGCGCGCGGGCTAGGAGGGGAGGGGGTTGGGGATACAGGGAGGGGAGGGGGAGGGGTGGGGCGCCGGCGGCAGCGGGGAGGGATCCAGAGGCGGGGTCGGGGTTGGGGATGTTCGAACAGTGAGCTGGGACAACTTCAGCACTGGATATCCTTATTCATTTCTCTACTCGGTAAGTTCTAACTGCTGTCTGTAGCACTAACCATTGTCAAGGAGCAGCACCATGTCGCTGTCAAGAGCGGATGAGGTCCTCGCATCACAACCAGAATTTTAGACTTCTCCTAGTAAGGTGGGCTTCTCGATCCTAGTGTTTTAGCATTCAAAATTTAGTATAAATTTTCCCTACTAAATGCCTTCTAGTGAGATTCCCATGTGCTATGACTAGTGGTAGTGTTTTATTACTACTTAAAAACACAGGAGAAGTCCACCATTTTGGTAGTGCATGGAATCTGGTGATTTGTTTGGGAGCACCCAGCTAGCTACTACTATGGAATCTGGTGATTTGTTTTGCAGCTATATATAGAATCTGGTGATTTGTTTGAAGCCAGCTATTCAGCTCATCATAGATCCTTAGGAGACGTAGTACATAATAAGTACTAAAATTCAGTGTGCAAGAATTTAGAACCCACGACTAACCAAAATTACATATATGTTTCATGTCTATCCGTTATTTTTTAACACACAATCCCTACTCTTAATCCGGCTATGATAAAATTTCGGTTACCAATTTTTGAATGAGGGAGCATGTTTTTTGTTGAAACCTTAACTTGAGTTGTGTTGGTTATTGTGGTAGGCTATGTGTCATGACATCGAAATACATATTTTAGTTTTCCAGTTTTGATTTTGTTAGTTGTTGCACTTCTTTATTTTCTAGCGTGCTAATATGAAAATCAAGTGCTTATTATATCTAAATATATGTTTTATGTCCTATTATGAATTCTTAGTTACTATATAATGGCACATATAATAAGGTTTTTACCATGCACGTACCATAGCGCTCGAGATATTGAGTTTTGTCTATAAAAGAATTAAAATTTGATAATGTACTTTTTTTAATACAAATGGCATGCTTAGAATTAAACTATCAGGTGCTTTGTCATGCCCTTCCTAGGTTGAGCCTAAAACTCTGGTGCAATCTCTGGTGCATGCACCGCAGAGCCACCACTACAGAATTGGACATCACTGTCGAATTATAAGAAACCGACAGTGATAGTCCATCACTGCCAGTTTTTGGCTAAAACCGACAGTAAAATGATCAACCGACACTGATATTCGGGTCTTCTCTGTCGGTTTATATCACTATCGGTTTTAGCCAAGAAACGACAGTGATATTGGGTTATCACTGCCGGTTTTAGCCAAGAACCGACACTGATACTATCAGTGTCGTTTTGTGGCTTGAACCGATAGCGATATGTTGCAAGAAAACTTCATAAGTTTCTCATATGATGTCCGATTATGATGTCCGATTAAGATGAACTGTATTTAACATAGCTAGATCGAATTAATTGAGTAAGTGCATCTCCAAGACATTAGTCAAATCATTTTGTACTAGTATCAGAACACATACCCTTGAACAGACGTCCGCCAAAAGCCTGGACGAGCAAATGACGAAGCCCGCACGTGAAAAAAACATTGCCGATCCGAAAAATCTTGTTGATGTGACACTTTTAAATATGGAGAGTCCATGTTTTTGAGAGTCTATATATTAGAGTACTCTAGTATTTTTTTATCAGATCTATTTTAGAAAGTAACTAAATCTGTAAAAAAAAATTGATCTCAGCTAAATGAGTAAATTTGGCTACAAGTAATGATTGTGAAAAATATCAATTGTTTATATTGACAAGAAAAATATAGTGGAGAAGTGAGGAGGGAAATGACAAATTCATGCACGCATGCAGTACCAACAGGGAACAAAGGATCTTGCAGGATCAAAATCTCTTTTGCTTTGGACAAAGTAAGAACTTGTGTTAGGAATTAGTCTCCTCGGCGCCAACGAGTCCGCTAATCTACATGTGTGAAAGCATAACAATTGAATCTACCTAGACGAACAAGTAAGATCATAGAACAACATCGGAGACATGGTATTTTCTTACGAGCATTTACATCTCTAGGGCATCACTACGATGTGCTCCTCCCCAGTACTAGCAATACTAGTCTTTTAGGATCCGACGAGACCCGCACCCCCACTGTTACTAAAATATTAACCGAGATGGCCAAATACTATAGATTTTAAGGGGTGGCGCCCATCTCTATATGCAAGGGTATGTGTTAATCACAGACTCCATTGATCGGTTGACAAAAAAAAAAAAAAAAAAAACAAGCCGTGAGCCCATCACCGGAAACAAATCAAGGTGGGACTAGGGCATCTCCAACAATATGAATTAGCATCGGCTCTAAGCTGGCAAATGTGGAGGAGAGAGACCACAGCAAGCAATTTTCAACATTGCGCTGTGAGAGAGGTATATCATGAAACATGTGAGACTATCCTTGGCTCCATGCTAGTGTCTTACATTCTGCACTCTCCAGTCTTCAAAAAATTTATCCACTTCTAAAAAAAAATTATCCGGCTAGCTCTAGATCGGACCATTGGAGGTGCCTGAATTTTACTAGAACAAAACACATGTGACACAATCGGCCTAAAACAAAGCACTAATATGTCAAGTATTACATTATTCCCCTCCTCCTGGGTTAACGCTCTCATAGCTTGTTACCGCTTTCATAGCATATGAGTACCCAACACCCCCTTGTTGGTGTTTGGGGACCGGCAACACGTGACGGGGTTATCCAAGATGACGATTGAAGGGCTTTTACGTATGCACACACGGTCGGGCATCGCAAGTCACAAGTCACACAATTTTTCACGCGAAAAACACACGCTTCGCGGCCACCGGCGCTCGAACCCTTGACCTCCTGTTTTGTGTCTTCAACCCCTAACCACTTCACTTGCAAGTTGTTTGTGTCCGAATGAGATTTTTGTCCTTGCCATTTTATGTTCATCTGATTTTGAAATGAGTATTTTGGACCTTAAATGAATTCAAATAAAAAAGTTATCAACTATAAAGTTTTATAACTTTTCGAGATTTAGAACTTTCATTTTGGTAGTTTTTCCATCGGAGGTCGTTTACAAAATTTGAATTTCAAATTTGAGAAATTCAAACGTAGTTTTCCATGACAAGATGATTTCAAATCAAAAAGTTATCAATTACAAAGTTTCATAATTTTTTGAGATCTACAACTTTCGGTTTTGCTGTTTGTCCATCCGAGGTCATTTAAAAAATTTAAATTTCAAATTTTTGGAAATTCAAACGTAATTTTTCTCGACAAGATGATTTCAAATCAAAAAGTTGTCAACTACAAAGTATCATAATGTTTTGGGATTTATAACTTTTATTTTGGTAGTTTCTCCATCTGAGGTCATTTAAACATTTGAATTTCAAATTTTAGAAATTCAAACGTAGTTTTCCTTGACAAGATGATTTCAAATCAAAAAGTTATCAACTACAGAGTTTCATAACTTTCCGAAATCTACAACTTTTATTTTGGTCATTTGATCATTTATTCATCCAACATAGTGGTAGTAACATTATTCACAAATGTAAAATATCCCTCTTATACTTTATGAAACTATAAGAGCGATACGTAAATTTTGTGAACAATGTCACTGCCACTTTATCGGATGAAGAAATGACCAAAATCAAAGTTGTAGATCTAGATAAGTTCTACAACTTCTATGTCCATGACTTTTTCAGCTGAAATTATTTAGTGTTCCAAAATCACGT
Organism: Miscanthus floridulus; assembly: GCF_019320115.1. Taxonomy (NCBI): domain Eukaryota; kingdom Viridiplantae; phylum Streptophyta; class Magnoliopsida; order Poales; family Poaceae; genus Miscanthus; species Miscanthus floridulus. Next base: position 11,272,074 of record NC_089586.1, read on the forward strand.
TTCAAGTTGCCATTTTTGAAATTCAAAATTCAAATAGATAAAACACAGTCGCATGAAAAGATGGATAAAATAATAGGAGTAAGAACACAATAAATTGATAGAGCATGATTTTAGAATTTTTTAGAAAAAAATCATCAAATTTGAAGTTAGTAGGAGGGAGAAAGACTAGTTACAAGTTTTAGCCAGAGATTAAAAAGAGAAATCAGAGTTCTTCAACAATTATAAAGTTTATTTTCAAATAGCATTTTGAACTAGTAAATTATTTCAAATAAAAAAGTTGTTAACTACAAAGTTGCACAACTTTTTGAGATCTACAACTTTTATTTTGGGTGTTTCTCCATCCAAGGTCGTTCGAAAAATTCAAAATTCTCATTTGAGAAATCAAACGTAATTTTCGTTAGATAGATGATTTCAAATGAAAATATTTGGACATCCACGTTATCTCAAATTAAAAAAGTTTAAACTACAAAGTTGTAGACCTCGTCGAGTACTACAACTTTGATATAAAGTTCATCTTAATCGGACATCATATGAGAAACTTATGAAGTTTTCTTGCAACATATTGCTATCGGTTCAAGCCACAAAACGACAGTGATAATATCAGTGTCGGTTCTTGGCTAAAACCGGCAGTGATGACCCAATATCACTGTCGTTTCTTGGCTAAAACTGATAGTGATATAAACCGACAGAGAAGACCCGAATATCAATGTCGGTTGATCATTTTACTGTCGGTTTTAGCCAAAAACCGGCAGTGATGGACTATTACTGTCGGTTTCTTATAATCCGACAATGATGAGGCCGGCAGTGATGTCCAATTCTGTAGTAGTGGCTCTGCGGTGCATGCACCAGAGATTGCACCAGAGTTTTAGGCTCAACCTAGGAAGGGCATGACAAAGCACCTGATAGTTTAATTCTAAGCATGCCATTTGTATTAAAAAAAGTACATTATCAAATTTTAATTCTTTTATAGACAAAACTCAATATCTCGAGCGCTATGGTACGTGCATGGTAAAAACCTTATTATATGTGCCATTATATAGTAACTAAGAATTCATAATAGGACATAAAACATATTATTTAGATATAATAAGCACTTGATTTTCATATTAGCACGCTAGAAAATAAAGAAGTGCAACAACTAACAAAATCAAAACTGGAAAACTAAAATATGTATTTCGATGTCATGACACATAGCCTACCACAATAACCAACACAACTCAAGTTAAGGTTTCAACAAAAAAACATGCTCCCTCATTCAAAAATTGGTAACCGAAATTTTATCATAGCCGGATTAAGAGTAGGGATTGTGTGTTAAAAAATAACGGATAGACATGAAACATATATGTAATTTTGGTTAGTCGTGGGTTCTAAATTCTTGCACACTGAATTTTAGTACTTATTATGTACTACGTCTCCTAAGGATCTATGATGAGCTGAATAGCTGGCTTCAAACAAATCACCAGATTCTATATATAGCTGCAAAACAAATCACCAGATTCCATAGTAGTAGCTAGCTGGGTGCTCCCAAACAAATCACCAGATTCCATGCACTACCAAAATGGTGGACTTCTCCTGTGTTTTTAAGTAGTAATAAAACACTATCACTAGTCATAGTACATGGGAATCTCACTAGAAGGTATTTAGTAGGGAAAATTTGTACTAAATTTTGAATGCTAAAACACTAGGATCGAGAAGCCCACCTCACAAGGAGAAGTCTAAAATTCTGGTTGTGATGCAAGGATCTCATCCGCTCTTGACAGCGACATGGTGCTGCTCCTTGACAATGGTTAGTGCCACAGACAGCAGTTAGCACTTACCGAGTAGAGAAATGAATAAGGATAGACAGTGCTGAAGTTGTCCCAGCTCACTGTTCGAACGTCCCCAACCCCGACCCCGCCTCTGGATCCCTCTCCGCTGCCGCCGGCGCCCCACCCCTCCCCCTCCCCTCCCCTCCCCTCCCCTCCCTGTGTCCCCAACCCCCTCCCCTCCTAGCCCGCGCGCGGCTCCCCAGCCCATGGCCGACAACTTTGTTGGCGCTCAGCCGCCTGAGCCGGGTGATGTCGTCGCGGTCGCCCTGCCACCGCCGGGGCCGGATCTGGCGGCCCGCGAGCCCCCCCCCCACCCCCCCGCCCATCCGGTGCTCTAGCTCGCGGCCTCCACCAGCAATGTGGAGCGCACGACGCAGTCTACGCAGCCGCCCGAGCCCTCTCCAGCATGTCACCGCCCGAGTCCTCCTCCTCCACCAGCGCGCCTCTGCCACCCAGATCCGGCGCGCCGCCTCCCACTCCACCGCCGATGCCGGCTCCTACAGCAGAGGTGACCACCCAACACGGGGCCTAGGCGCCCTGTCAGCCAGGATGGTGCAGTGAGCGCTACTGCTAATGACTACGACCACTCCACGCCGCTATCTAGTCCCAAGTCCCACCTTTTGGGCCTGCCTTGGCGATGCCGAACACCCGAAGCCCCTCCACCCTCTCACCGGGGGCGGCTCTATTCTACCTAGGTGGCACCCTGAGAGGACACACGAAGCATCGTCGGTGCGCGGTTGAGGACGAAGGCGACGACGGCAAGGACTCCAACAATGACCCCCCAGCAACCTACCTGGATGTTGCTCATCGACCGACGAATCCGGTAGCTGCTTCCCCGCCGCACGGCCAAACTCATTCGACCATGGTTCTAGGCCGTGGCAGAACGAACATAGGATGGCAAGGGCCTAGGTGAAGACGGAGGAAGCGTAGCCGGCCGCACCCCCAGTTAGTGCATGGCTTGCGTGCTTGACCTATAAAAGGCCACGTCCCCGCCCGCCAATGCCTCGGTCGTCGTGGATGGGTTTCCGCCCCTGACGCCGATGGGTGGTGGGAGATCCTCCACCGATAGAGACACGACCAGTGGCTGCCTTGGCTGAGAAGAAACTTCCGCAGACCTGGTAGGTCCCCGCGGAGCTTCACAGTAGATGTTTCAACTGTCTTTCCTACTCACATCGAGTAGTGACTTGCCGGTTGCCATGGCGCTGTTTGTGCTGCCATGAGTTCTGCCACCTCACCAGGGAATGCAAGCAGTTCAGACATGTTGTGACGTCGTTGACCCTATGCTAGAAAAGCTCGTCGCCTCGCTCATCGTGAGTCACCCAGCAGGAGCACCAGCCCTAGGTGCCCGCCGGCGTCGGTGGTGGCCTCTCAGGATGCGGTCGCATCCCGTGTGGACATGCGCTCTCCGGCGAATGCTGCTTAGTGCACGACGGTCTCCCCTACGACGTCGCCAGTGCAGGGGGCCGCCAAAAGTCACGCCACCACGGGGGACAGCCTGGCGTCGTGAATGTGGAGACATCACATCGACTGACCAAGTGGTACGCCCATGACCAGTTCAAGCCTAAGAACCAAGTTAAAGAAGTCCCAACATGAGCTTCTGAGGAGGCCGTCACCAGCAAACAACAACCGGCAAAGAAGTATCCAAATGTTGAAGCCATTAAATGGTCAAATGATTGCTCCAAAACATATGAAAGAGGCAAGCCCTTCCTACCAAACCGGGACATCCAGCGCCTACCACTTGGAATGAGAAGGTTCTGTGATTGGTACCTTGCGTGTTATCCCAACGACCATAGATCTCATACAAGCATGCTTCCCTACTGGTACATTTGGAGGCCTAGACGGGAAAATTATCTTTGACTTTAATGACGTGCAGACATGCTTTCACCTCGGAGCAATGGAAACGAATCTAATTCGCACGTGGTGCCTGTAAGTCCTTGCCTTCTCGATATGATACTATTGTAATCTGTGAGTTTTGTTGATACTAAGTTACTAACCCACGCCTACCTTTGTAGAATGCAAGGACTTACAGGCACCACATGTGTCTCAGTCTCTCTTCAGGTAGCTGCTGTGTCTGCGCTTGTAGCGAGCTCCAGATGCTTGCTTTTGCTATATATACAGGCCATGCGGCCAAGGCCCTGCAATAATCTGCATGCATGCCTCGATCTTGTCCATACATGCATGGGATTAACCAGCAGCCACATCGCGTTAATCGCCATCGCTGGGGTTAACACGAAGCCACATCTATCACGTCTCCACGGCATTGCACATTGGTTGCATTGGGAACTACTCCCAATATAGATGTCCAAATGGGCCAGGTACGATGGGCCGGCATGGGCCCGGCCCGAAAAAGCACAGCACTAACATGGCACAGGGCATGAGGCCTATAGTGCCAGTGCCAACACGGGCACGATGTAGGGCCGTGTCTGGGCAGCATGTTCGGCCTGCAGTGCCGGCACGGGCACGGCACGGTTAATGGGCCGGCACGATATGGCCCGGTCTTTTCTAGCCATTGAATGATCTCAGGATGTGTTCTAGCCATTGGATGAGAGTATATAAGCACATCCAAACCCTAGCTCAGATATTTCCCAGCACTTCACCAGCCAGTATGTCCAGCAACGGCTCCTCCTCCCAATCCCGTCTTCTCCCCGACTCCCCACGGCGCTCCTCCTCACATTCCGTCTCCTCCCTGACTCCATGGCCAGATCCTCGAGGTCGTGTCCTCCTCCTCCTCCTCCTCCTCCTGTCTCCTCGCGTCTCGGCCCTGGCGACTTCCTCGGCGTGGCCGCGTGGGGGAGCTCGGCACGGCAACAGCGGCGCGATGACGCGGCAGCGAGAAAGCCTCGACGAGGCGGTGTGGCGGCCGCGAGTGCAAGATGCGGTGGGCGGCGCGACGGCCTCGAGTGCTGAGCCGCGGCTGCGGGCCGGAATGGGCACGTCGGACTGCCGTGACTAGTGCCATGCTGGGCCGGGATGCCGGCACAAGCGGCACTACGCGGCATGGCACGGTTGTGCCGTGCCACACTGTGCCAGTGTCGTGCCGTGCCCCGTTTGGCCATGTATAACTCCCAAATCCCAGTACGCAAGAGAGCTGCATGCGCCTCCGTTTTCGTTTACTTGTCACCGAATTTTTTACTGTAGCAATTTGGACCATACGTTTTTTCTGCAAAAGATTTTTAGATACATCAAGTTTTCACATATATGATTCTTTATTGAACATACCTCATTAGTATTATACATTGAAGTATCTAAGATTTTTTTAGAAGAAAATACAGGTGGTCAAATTGCTACAGTAAAAAGTTGCTGATAAGTAAACACAAACGGAGGGAAGTAATAGTGTTCTCAACAAGTTGAACTCGTACCCTCTGCGTTCACTATCTGATCTCTGGCATGGAGCTAGAGGAAAAGACGGGCGTTTCCTCAGGTAAGGCCGCCAATCCTCGTTGGCCCACAGCAGGCCTCCTTGATTACGTACAGTTGATGACGACAATGATCATGCGTGGAGAAAGCACTGATAGAGAATAGAGCTTTACTCCCGGTGGGGAACCCCCTCTAGTCTTGGTTCCCCACACGGGAGCAAGCATCCGGGACTAAAGGGGGTTCTTTAGTCCCGGGTCAGGAACCGGGACTAAAGGGAGACCTTTAGTCCCGGTGGGTAACACTAACTGAGACTAAAGGTGCCTCCTGACATGCCACGATGGCCGGCACCCTTTAGTTCCGGTTGGTAATACGAACCGGGACTAAAGGTTTTTTTTTCTTTTTTCTTTTCTTTTCATTTTTTTGTTTTCTTTTCAAAATAGGTTTTCGAAGTCGTATTGTACGCTGCTAATTATACATTTGTACGCGCATATAGTATGTTTCGGTTGAAGCACAATGAACGTATTAAATCACACAATTCAAGTATATATATATATATATATATATATATATATATATATATATATATATATATATATATATATATATATATATATATGCATGCATGCATATGTGTATTTTACATTATATTATTTCATGTGCATATATTACAAAAGATTGCATTACAATTATTGTGATATAACAAGTTTTCTCTCATCCTCTAGCTTGGCTTCCATGGCAGTGTTGGGTCGAAGTAGAACTCACCCTTGGAATCGATGACCTGCTCATTAAAAAATCCGGCTATAGACTCTTTAATTGCTTTGATTTGGTCTTGCCGTATGACCTTTTCCTCCAACCATCGAGCCTACAGGTTTGAATTAAAGGAAAATAAATTAATATATGTACATATATATATATATATATATATATATATATATATATATATATATATATATATAAAGACATAGTAACACAGTCAATAATAATAATTAAATGAATATATAATGTATTTTTAACGTACTTTGAGTCTCTCTGTAGGAGTTCTTTGGGAGACCACCTTGATAAACTTGCAAACATAGTAACCACAGTAGTTGTTTCCCTGTTCCTACCTTAGACACCACTTTACTGAGAAAAAGATTTGTCATCCAATCTGGTGATCCGGTGAAAGCTATATGTTTAATTAATAAAGATGATGCGATTTAGGGGACTTACTTTCAAAGGGATTACATTCAGTGGCGCTTTGCATTTTCCCATGTGTTGCTTCTCAATAAAGGTTTTCCAAACACTGCCTAATAAAAAATTTGCCACGTCATCAGATATAGTTAATCATCATGTTTGTGTGTATATATAGTTGCTAGAGATACCGAAATTACCTCTGGATAATATCTATCATATCTTGGTAGTCTTGTTGTGGTTTTCTCATCGAGTCATAACTTATCAAGTGACTTTTCACCATATCAATGTCCATCAATAGCCAGTGATTGCTGCATGTGTTTATAGGATATAACGCATAACACTCATTAATTAACTAGAATCAACATATGAGCCATTAAGGATGATCGACATTATTAACTGCTCACTTGAAGTTGTAGGGAAAGAGTATATCCTTCTTGTGGCGTTGGTTCACTAAGAAGTTCATGAGGTTACTCTCTGACTCAGACTTCCAATTAGTCTTTGGAGTAACTGGGTCTTTGAATACTATATGGGAATCAACAAAACTAATTTCATTGCAGCCTTCCTTTCTGAGCTCTGTCATTGTAAATCTGCATATATATAGTACTTGTTAGGATAATTTATATGCATATACACACATATGATGAGTTTAATAATAGATCGAAAGAATTATTACTTACAGGCAATAGCAGCTAATGATAACTTTGTCCAGAGAGGTCAGGTGGCATAGTTGATGAAATTCTGCAAAGTCAACATACATAACATCATCGCCACGGAACCAATGTTCGTCTCTAATTCTGACACCAACGCAGAAGTCTCCACTGGTAGACGCCTGCATGTACCACTTGTTTAGCAGGTACATTTGCGTCCCTAGATCAGATAAGGCTTGAGGGTTGTATAGACTCTGGCCTAGTACAAATTTTTTCTTCCAAATATCAACCTCCGCCGCACTCTCAATGTTTCCATCACCAAACATCTGGTAAAGGTCGAGACCAGTCTCATCAATAAATTCACCAAGGTGGTCCAAATCGACATCCAGAGGTATGTTTGCCCGATGCATTAATCCTAAATTCGAACCATATTCATTACCAACAACTAGCGGGGGGACTGATTGGTGCGATTGTTGTCCGAGTTGTGCAACTCCTTTCCCTGCCCGCTTCTTTTTCTGTGCCACCTCAATTGACTTGGTGAGAGTGCGGTCATAGTCCGTTAACGTTGATTTGGACGGCTTACGAGATTCCCGCTGTTGTTGCTGGTAAGAAGCCACCTTTTTCTTAGAATATCTAGAGCTACGAAGAAGTATGGTTTCTCTGGGTTTCTCCTTGCTTCTTGATTCTTTTTAAGTTTGTCATAGAATCTGGACATATCTTTTTTATATGCATCAGTTCCTTCTTCCTTCTCTTCAGATATTATTTTGGAAATAGCCCTTGGTTTCACGGTGGCTTTCTTTGCCGGCGGGGACTGGTTCTTCGTTTGCGGGGCTGGCCTCTTGCTAGTACTTGGCTTCTTGGTAGGTGGGGGCGGGGGAGGCATTGGAGACCTCCTTGGAGGTGGTGGCAGCGGCGTTGGAGACCTCCTTGGAGGTGGCGGCTGCGGCGTTGGAGACCTCCTTGGAGATGGTGTGGATGTAGCCTCACCTTCCAACACATTGTCATCGTACAGAGCACTATGATGATCTGGCGATTGAACAATTAGATTTAGGTTGGGGGAGGATCTGCTACAAAAAAAGGAATGACATATTATTATGAGCAGATTGTTAATTATTTAAGCCAATATAAATTAATGATGTAGTGTTTTCATCCGCACCTATGGTGAGGTAGTTCAGGAGGAGGTGGAGGCGACATCCCAGGGAATGATGATGTAGCGCTTGCGCCATAGAATGAATGTCTTCTCTGCTTCTCTGAGGGTCTTCTCGCCATCACCTCCAGGAATGTCAAGAGGCAAATCACTAAAACTGTTTTTCAGCTTTATCTACCGAGATGGTAGCATATCCTTCTTGGATTATATTCCCATGAATCCTTGGTGTCTTGGTTCGGTCGATAGGATTAACAAGACTGATAGCCACCTTGATTGTGGAATTCCCCTTCGGAATGTGTAGCTCACACGATGTACAAGGTTCAGTGACGTCATCCACAGGGAAGCGTAGTCCTATGTCCCCTTGATTTGGTATCTCTGTGGAAGCGCAGCTGCTTTTCAACTGAACAGATTGGCTAATGTTGATTCCTGGCTCTGATGTCTGCTTGCTTGCACTCACTGCTATTTGCATTTGCCTTCTGATTTCCTCCTGCATTCTCGCTTCAAGGTTTTTTCCCGCTCCTGTGCTTCACGCACCGCTTCCTCCAACCTCTGGAGCCGCTGTGCCTCTTCTTCCTTCTTTCTCTAACGGCTTCTATAGGAAGGTCTGTCCTGAGGGAATCCATGCTCCCACGAGACACTTCCTTTGTCCTCTAGTTCGGCCACCGTGTTCAATAGTCCCGATGGCGTATGTCAGTTCATCCTTCTCTCTGTTGGGCCTGAACGCACCACTAGCAGTAGCTCTCTGAGCATAAAACAATCTTTCTGCTGCTTCTTGCAGTCTTGCGCCATAAACGCACTTCCCTGTCTCCTGGTCTAGTGTTCCCCCATGAGCGAAAAACCAATTCTTTGCACGCTCTCCCCACTCGAGTGATTCTGGTGTGATACCCTTGGCAAGAAGGTCTGCTTCCATTTTGTTCCACTTCTTAATGGCAGTCGGGTAGCCACCTGATCCCAAGTTATGGTGGTATGTCTTCTGTTGGGCATTACGTTGGTTCTTTATCACCCGACTCACACCCTCTTCCGACATCTTGTACTATACAAACTTCATCCCAATAGGGTCTCTGCTTTGAGATCGAGCCTGGGACAGTAAAATCTGGTGCTATGTTCTTCTTGACATACGTCGTGTATAGGTGTTTCTTCCAAGTCTGAAACTGGGTGGCCATCTTCTTCATTGCCCAATCCCTAACTCGCTCCTTCAATTCATCACCATCTATTATATCATCATAACCATTTGTTTGGAGCGTGAAATGTTCCAAGACATCATTCCAAATTAACGTCTTGTCACGATCGGAGACAAAACTGATATGAGGAGCATTGGTCTTCTTCTTCCATTTGCGGGTACTGATCGGGAGCCGGTCCCTGTACAAGGTAACCACAGTGGTGCACAAATTTTGTTTTATTTGCCCCCCCCCCGGTTCACCTGTATCCACATTGAACTCCGAGATGATGAAGCGGCCCTCCAATGGCTTTTTGGGACCTCAAACATTTTTACTCTTCGTTGTAGTTGTTGATGTCAATCCAGAGGGCTACAAAACATAAACATTATTTTTAATGTCATGAGCACACATAAGACATATGATAATATATATAGCTAATAATAAAAAATATATACTTGGCCAATATGTTGTTGCTCATTTTGTTCAAGAGCTAAGTACTGACTCCCGTCATCTGCTTCCTCTTGCACGTTATTTTTAGCACCATCATCGCCGACAACTTTAGTGCCAGTGTTGATCAAATTCATCATCAACTCCTCCTCATCCATGTTTCTCGGGTCGGCCATCTAGCTTCAAAAAACAAAACCAATATATAGTACGTCAAATCTTTGCTTACATGCGTAAAATCTACGAACAATATGCATTATTAAATCTTGCCCCTCGGTCACGGACGCAATTCGCCACACTAGGGCGAACTACGTCGGTACTAGGGGCAAATTAGGGCTACACATAAATGGCCAAGGGTGAATTACATCGGTGACTAGGGCGAACCACGTCGGTGACATCAACAACGCGGTTCGCCCTAATCATCGGTGGCCGGTGTGCTGGCTGGTGTGCTGACGACGACGACGTGAGGTGGGCCAGTGTGCTGACGACGACTGACGTGAGGTGGGCCGGGGCGGTGTCGGTGCATGATGTTGTGATCCTATGTACCATGTGAACCATGTAGTCATTCATCATATATCTTAAACTAAACATAGTCACTTTATTAACTACAATATATCTTATGCCGAAACGTAATACGAATGTTGATCGACTAGGCCGCGAGAGAGGGCGGTGTGACGAGAGTGGTGGTGCTCCACTCCGCCGTATATATGTTTGTACACATGGGTGAACGCGGGCGATGGTGCTCCGCCGTATACATAGAAACGCATAGGCGAACGAGGGCGGCGGTGCTCCGTGACATATATATACATGCATATGAATACAAATGACGTATATATACATGTCAGCGCGGTGGCCGGTGTGCTGACGATGACGACATGAGGCGGGCCGGTGTACTGATGACGACGATGACACTCTTGTGCATCCTCTCTATGGCTACGGCAAGATGGAGTTCCGCTTGCTCCTTGAACCCTCGTACCCTGTCCAGGGCAGGGTCTACGACGGTTGTGGCGAGCCCACGCTCGGTCCACGACGGTCGAGCCTTAGAGCTCCGCCGGAAGGCATCGTGAGATTCGCCAGTGACTTCTGGAGACAACAATTAAGGGCCGCCGGAGTAGGTTCGGGCGTATAGGTACCGTACAACCACTTGGACGGCAAGGCTGTTGACTTGCACGTGGCGTGCTTCAAGGAAATGATTCGTGCACCGCAGCTTCGAGAGGCCACCTACCGTTACCAGGATGTGGGTGACAGCTCCCAGGCGAGCGACCCTTATATCTACGGCATGGTTGAGTACATGCTCCCTAGCTACCAACAGAAGGCTTGAACCTTGAAAGGCTTGAAAGGTACGGTAAGATTGCTCTCGTCGTTGCAAGCGTTGTCTTCTCACTGGTTTTTGGAACCCGGCCAGTGGCCATGACAGCCGCGCGCCATTGCCACGAAAGCTGAGAGACGAACTCACCTCGGGCGGGCACGGTGGAGGGCCACGGGCGCGAGCGGTGGAGGGCCGCACGAGGTCGTCAGCGCGAGGTCGTTGGCGGTGGAGGGCCGCACGAGGCGAGGCGCGGGCTCATGGAAGATGAATCGGCAGCGGCGCGAGGAAGAAGAGAGAAAGGGCGGCGGTGTTCGACGAGGAAGAAGAGGAGGGGATCGATCTGCGCCAGGCACTGGCGGTTATATACCAGGGAGATTTACTCCCGGTGCCAGCCACCAGCCGGGAGTAAAGGTCCTTTACTCCCAGTGCATATTACCAACCGGGAGTAAAGGTCCTTTTACTCCCGGTGCGTGTTACCAACCGGGAGTAAAGGTACCTTTACTCCCGGTTGGTAACACGCATCGGGAGTAAAGGGTTTTTTTTTGGCGGGCCACGAAACTGCAGCCCACCTTTACTCCCGGGTGGGCTTCCCACCCGGGAGTAAAGGTGGCCTGCAGTTTCGTTTCCCGCCTGTTTTGAGCAAAAATTTTTAATAGAAATATGGATTTTCTTGTTAAATACATAGTAAATTAAATAAAAGGCATAAAATTATTTTGTTAAAAATATGGATTTTCTTTTTCTTTATTGCACATAGGAAAAATGTATAACCTAACTTTTTTTATTTTTTGTTATAATTATAAAACATAATGTAACTAATATTTATTATTTCGTTAATGCAAAAATGTAGTGTTTAATTAAAATTATTAAAACTATTGGTTTTGGACAGGAAATTTGTTTTCACATCATTTTAACGTTAATATTTTAATTTTTCATCACTCAATATCCTAATTTAACTTTTCGAGAGAGAAATCCCACCAAATCAAACCTTGATTTAATTTGAAACACGACATAATAAACATCTGAATTCACAATTATTACATAATATCTCAAACACACACTACATTAAATCACTATATCATCAAGTGGGCACAGCAATGAACTTCTTCTTTATGTATGTCCCTTGGTTATGATCACGTCGTAACCATGGAGTGTTCTCATCATTTACCAAGATGCTAGGGTCTTTGTTCACTTTGAAGGGCAGAATTCGGTCATACTTTTCATAATCTTCTGACATGTCCAACTTGTCCTCAATTCCCATGATGACTCTTTTCCTTGAAAGAACTATGTGGTGCTTTGGCTCTTTGGTTGAGTCATTATCGTTTTTTCCCTCTTTTGGTTTGGTAGACATATCATTGACATAGAACACCTGATTCACATCCTTGGCAAGGACGAATGGTTCATCTTTGTACCCAATATTACTAAGGTCTACTGTTGTCATTCCATACTCGTTGTCTACTGTTACCCCACCTCCGGTCACCTTGACCCATTGGCACTTGAACAATGGGATCTTCAGAGTAGGTGCATATTCTAGTTCCCATATTTCATCTATGCGGCCATAATATGTCTGCTTATTCTCATTCGGGTCTGTGGCATCTATGCGGACACCATTGTTTTGGTTGGTACTCCTTTTATCTTGGGCTACTATGTAGAATATGTTCCCATTTATCTCGTACCCTTTGTATGTTACGATATGCCATGATGGTTGCATAGCCAATAAATACAGTTGCTCATGGATGCTCTCATCACCTTGACATTTTTTTTGCAACCAACCGCCGAAAGTTTCCATGTGCTTATGCGTAATCCAAGCTTCAGTCTTCCCTGGAAACTCATATCATAAGAGATCCTTGTGTGTTTCAATATATGGATCTACCAAAGAGGAGTTCTGTAGAATTGTGTAGTGCGCTTTATTGAAATAATCATCCTCCATACCAATATATGTTTTCCTCCCTAGTGTCCCCTTTCCGCTTAGTCTCCCCTCATGTCTCGATTCAGGAACACCAATCGAATCAAGGTCGGGAATAAAGTCAACATAGAACTCAATGACCTCTTCTGTTCCATAGCCCTTGGCGATGCTTCCTTCTAGGCTAGCACGGTTGTGAACATATTTCTTCAGGACTCCCATGAATCTCTCTAAGGGGAACATGTTGTGTAGGAACACAGGACCGAGAATGAAAATCTCCTTGACTAGGTGAACTAGGAGGTGTGTCATGATATCAAAGAAGGAAGGAGGGAACACCAACTCAAAGCTAACGAGACATTGAACCACATCATTCTGTAGTTTAGCTAGATCAGTTGGATCAATTGCCTTATGAGAAATTGCATTGAGGAATGCACGTAGCTTCATGGTGGCTAGACGTACATTTGGAGGTAGAATTCCTCTTAATGCAACTAGAAGTAATTGCATCATGAGAACGTGACAGTCATGGGACTTTAAGTTATAGAATTTCTTCTCTAGCACATTTATAATACCCTTTATATTCGAGGAGAATCCAGATGGTACCTTGATGTTGTTTAAGCATTCAAACATGATTTCCTTCTCCTCTTTGCTTAGAGTGTAGCTGGCAGGACGTAAGTAATGGCATCCATCATTTGTCTTCTCTGGATGCAGGTTGTCTCTTTCTCTCAAACAACGCAGGTCCTATCGTGCTTCAAATGTGTCCTTAGGCTTTCCATACACACCCATGAAGCCTAGCAGGTTCACACAAAGATTCTTCGTTAGGTGCATCACATCGATCGAGCTGCGGACCTCTAGGACTTGCCAATAGGGTAGGTCCCAAAATATGGACTTCTTCCACATGGGTGCGTGACCGTTAGCGTCATTCGGAATAGGTTGGCTGCCATGTCCTTTTCAAAAGATGACTTTCACATCATTGACCATATTGAGTACATCCTCACCGGTTCGGTTGCGAGGGTTGGTCAGGTGGTCTGCCTTCCCTTTAAAATGCTTGCCTTTCTTTCTTATGGGGTGATTTGCAGGAAGAAATCGACGATGGCCAAGGTACACGACCTTTCGACATTTTTTCAAGAATACACCTCTAATATCACCGAAGCAGTGTGTGCATGCATTATATCCCTTGTTTGACTGTCCTGAAAGATTACTTAGAGCAGGCCAATCATTGATTGTTATGAACAACAATGCTCGCAGATCAAAGTGTTCCTGTTTGTACTCATCCCACACACGTACACCTTCTTTATTCCACAAAATGAGAAGTTCGTCAATAAGTGGTCTCAGGTACACATCGATGTCATTGCCAGGTTGCTTCGGGCCTTGGATGAGCATAGGCATCATAATAAACTTTCGCTTCATGCATAACCGAGGAGGAAGGTTGTAGATACTTAGAGTAACAGGCCAAGTGCTATGACTACTGTTCTGCTCTCCAAAAGGATTGATACCATCTGTACTTAAAGCAAACCTTAAGTTTCTTGCGTCATTTGCAAACTCCAGGAATTCTCTGTCGATTGCTCTCTACTGGGACCCATCAGCAGGGTGTCTCAACATATTGTCTACCTTACGGTCTTCTTTGTGCCATCGCAACAATTTTGCATGTTCTTTATTTCTGAACAGACGTTTGAAGCGTGGTATTATAGGAGCATACCACATAACCTTGGTAGGGATTTTCTTCCGCGGACGTTCGCCCTCAACATCACCAGGGTCATCTCGCCTGATCTTATACCGCGATGCATGGCATACCGGGCATGCATCCAATTTCTCGTACTCTTTGCCACGGTACATGATGCAGTCATTAGGACATGCATGTATCTTCTCGATTTCTAGCCCCATAGGACAGACAACTTGTTTTGCTTCGTAGGTAGTGGCGGGCAATTCATTGTCCTTTGGAAGCATCTTCTTTTGGATTTTTAGTAACTCTCCAAATCCCTTGTTAGATACACCATTCTTTGCCTTCCATTGCAGCAATTCTAGTGTGGTTCCCAACTTTTTCTGCCCTACATCACAAGTTGGGTACAATAATTTGTTGTGATCTTCTAGCATCCGCTCGAACTTGATCTTCTCCTTTTCACTTTCACATTCTCTTTGTGTGTCACGAATGACCTAACAAAGATCATCAGCAGGCTCATCTTCTATGGCTACCTCTTCTTCAGCTTCTTCCATTGTAGTATCATTGAAGCACGCACCATCGGGAATAATATCATTGTCGTCCCATTGTTCTTCTTCACCTTCTTCCATTACAACGCCGGTTTCTCCGTGCTTCGTCCAACAAATATAGTTTGGCATAAAACCCGACTTGAACAAGTGTGAATGAAGAGTCCTTGAGCAAGGATATTCCACCATATTCTTACATATGGCACATGGGCAGCACATGAAACCATCGCGTTTGTTTGCCTCGGCCGCACGTAACAAAGAATGCACGTCGTCAATGAACTCTTGGGAGCGGCGATCAGCATTGTACATCCAATGCCGGCTCATCTGCATTACATGACATAAATACCATATTAAAACCTAGATCATAATTAATTATTTATACAACATGTGTGCCACCACAAAAGGTACAAATTTATGAAAGCATCGCTACAATGTAGACAATCCCAACTACTACTAAAAGAACTAAAGCTAAAATACATTTCAGGAGCACAAGGATTTCACGACCAATCTCAACTAAAACAGACAGATCCCCCAATTGTGCAACATCTTTGGGCTTCTTCGGCTGGATCACTGCCTCATTAGTCGCCGTATCTGCCTGTTGTGCAAGATATTTTTGCACGAGTTCAACATACTCTTCCTCCCAGTAGAAGCCTAAACATCGTCCACTGCCATCCCACTGAAATTAAAACAAAAAATTGGAACTTTAATCACAACCATCATGAAATAGGTATAAACTAACCATAATCATTAAATACGATAAAATAACTCACATTGCGATCCGGACACTTGTAGAAGATACGGTCCTTGTTGGGACCCTCCTTCTTCACTCGGTACTCCATCACAATCTTCGTCTCATCACGACACTTGCCGCATGGAATGAGAGGGAGGCCCGGCCTAAGTCGCTTTGGAAACCCATGAGAGGCCTAGGACCTGGAAGCAGTTGCCATCTACTCTCTATACTCATTTTTTAATACACTATAAATTTCTCATTTATAAACAAATAAAATTAAGAAACTATAAAATTATCTATATCTCTAAACAATGATATTTTTAATGGTCATTGTGTTCTCGTCTTTTACTTAGGCAGGTAAGTAATTCACATGATATTTCCGCAAATTAACAGAAGAATGGGAGTGTACACACATAACAATCGATTATCGTTTATATTTATATATATACTACATTTGGGTATGGTGATTGATAGACTACTGCGACGATATCAGGACGTGTGAATAAATAACCATCATTACTAGTTGACCTTGCTTACGTGATCATCTCGGTGAGCATTTCTCCACCGGACGGCACCGTACTTGGCCATGGAAGAGCTCCGATTCTACGAGGAAGGGAACACGGTCTTCCACGACCGTTGCCGCTCTCCCTCATAGAATCAAAGCTCCTCCTTGACGTCTGTTACCGCTCGGCAGAGAACATGCTCACCGAAATGAACACGGTCCGCTAGTTCAACTAGCTACTTTAACCTTCCTTCATGTAAATATGCAAGCTTGAAGTGATTTTGAGCTCAAATTGCTTATAAATGAAAAAAACCACAATAAAGAACCATATATATATAGTGAATAAAATGGGATAAGACAATGATGAAACATGAGAGTATGAAGTTGGTAACCTTTAGAACCGAAGAATCGATGGAGGAATCGAAGAAATCAATGGAGGAATCGAAGAATGGATGGGAGAAAGAGCAAGAACACTGCTTAAATTTGAACTTAAGCTCTCGGGCGGGCTCGGGAGGAAGAAGACGGCCAGCAGGATTTATAGCTCAAAACATGTTTTAATAAATAACCATCTGTACTAGTTGACCTTGCTTACATGATCATCTCTGCGAACATTTCTCCACCGGACGGCACCGTACTTGGTCAAGGAAGAGCTCCAATTCTATGAGGAAGGGAACACGGTCTTCCATGACCGTTGCCGCTCTCCCTCATAGAATCAAAGCTCCTCCTTGATGTCCCATTACCGCTCGGCAGAGAACATGCTCGCCGAGCTGAAC